>NC_065410.1:15091190-15392752 GCF_024362695.1 Pectinophora gossypiella | reverse complement strand
GACCCAAAATTCTGCGTTTTCCTTCCCTGCAGGCAAATCTGTTGCCACTACAAACGCGCCCTTACGCAACGGGTAGTAGTAGCACGGACAGATGTAGCGATCTGAAACAATAAAAACGTTGAACGTTGAAGACTACTCGTTTCTTGCGTTCGTTCCGAAATGATGGTAGAATAGAAGACAGAAGTAGAATAGAATTATCACTGAGGTCCTGTTTGTAATCAGCTTTTCAAACGGGGAGCGCCAGTTAGTACCCCGGAACTGAACTTGCACGAATGAGTTATTAATGCATAATCATTCATTCAACGTAATTATCAGGGATAAACTTTTACGCCATTTCGCAATTATGGCTGAGAAGAAGAAATTACAAGAAACTGCAACAGCCACATATCTATTAAATAAATAAACACAGTTGGCTGGACCGTTACACACGGCGATACGGCTCAACAGCTATAGCATAAAATATGGCGGTAACTATCCTTCCCAAAATTTCTTCCCTTAGAGTCGCGCATTCTGGTAAAAAGGACTTACTTTTCAGCCGTCTGCCTGTGGCCTTGATAGGCTTGAAGTGTATGGGTGTCATAGGGAACACGAGCTGCATAGGCAGAGGTTCAGCCAAATAGCCGTCCTTCTTGAACCAACTCGCACCTTCTAGGAATAGCCCCCTGAAAACGTTGTGATAGTGGTTAAAACACATGATACCGGGTTCTTACTGCTTTAAAATCAGACTGCCGATACTTCCACACCCGCAAGTGTTGTGATCACGGAAGTTGTGATGGTGGTAATTTTTGATACTTTGTCAGATGTGACTTTGTAGGAAAGGAAAAAATGGAACAGAATCGCTCTAAGCTGTAAGGCCGCCATTTTCCACGTTCCTAGTTAAGTCTCTTTTGTAAATATTTTCTTTTATTTTGATGCACTCTAATCCAGTGGTGGTTGCTGCTTCCGATTACATCCTGTTTAGGGACGGTACTGGAAAATATCGGCCCCCGAAGAACGTAATATACCTGACGGCTCTGTTACACTAGAGGTGTTTCGGCACATCCGGCAAGATAAGCAGGTGACCGTGTTTGCTTCCAAGATAGAAGCATAAGACAATATATACCTAATATAAACGCCGCCGTCTCGTGGCGGTCTCACGAATGCAGACTCTTCTAGAGGCAACACGGTGAACTCCCAGCATAGCGTGTCTATAGGCCAGCTCTCCGCTCTAGCAGTTGTCTGTAGAGTTAAGTAGTATCAGTATAGTAGTGATCAAAATCGCATGTTAGTGAAAACTGCAGCTTAGGGAGACATCTAATCACGTGCTGTATACCTGCATAACGGCAGTGAGGAAGCCAGTGGGTACCACGAGGGCCGGCAGCCAGCACAGCGTGGGCGGCGAGCGCGGCGCGTTGGCCCAGGCTGACAGGTGCTGCCCACGCAGGAACAGCTCGCGACACCACGAGCCCAGTGGCTTCATGGACGGACGACCTGGAGCAAATAATACATGGCGATACAAAGGACTTTAGCAAACAACTAAACTGACGCCTCGTCTGTGGAACCCAGAAAGGGACGGGTTTTACTTCAGGTATATAGAATCGGACTTGCTAAACACGGGTAAAACGAGCGGCAAGACTATGCCATACTAATTTAGAGGACTTTCCGGAGACGGACTTAGAGAACTTATCGATAAAATATGGCTGTCCTTTCCAAAATAGTAGACCACTCATTTGGGCGATCAGCGGAATACTTGTCAATGCTTGTCATAATAAGGCTTATCCAAATAGGCTAGTTTCCAACTTGTCAAATCAGTTATTTTTTACTAAACGTCAAAACAAACACGTCAATTTGTATGAAAAAGCACACAGTGGCGTCATAGAATAACGTGATCAAATTTCGGACTTATTATTACGTTTTTCGTGATTAAAATTCATAAATAAGTGAAATAGAATAAACAATATTTTTTGGTTAATTTTAGATCTTTATTGACTGACCTAATCTTTATTCACCTAATTATGAGGCGCAGTCGGGTTGATTGGACTAGCGGTTGGTGGAGATGTTTGGGATAGTAGCTCGGGACCAACAGCTTTATCCATTTTAGAACAAAATATTTGACTAGTGACCCTGTCTACTTCGTGATTTATGTGTAAAGTGTGGTATAAAATCCAGGCTGTCTGTTACCTTTAATCCAAAACACAGGTGTTCGTCCTTCAAAGATGCAGTGATACATAATTTCAAGTTCCTCAGACATTACCACCAATCCTTCGATAGCACGACGTAATTCCTGAAGAAATATTGACAATGACTTGATCTATTAGCTAATTAGCTCTATAAACTATATTATTATACCAATCTATACTATACCGACCAATAGCAACCTGGAACCTGACAGAGGGCAGCAGTAACTGTCAGTACTATTCAGAAGCAGAGGATAGAAGTCCTAGTACGGCTTTGAAATAGACTACTCTGGGCGCCATCCCACTCGCGTCAGACAGAGTAATGCGGAGCGGAAGGCAAAAGGGAACCCACTGCCCTATTTTTCCCTAAAAAGTAGCACGGAGAATGCTACACTGATAAGAGCGCGGCTCTTAAATTAGTGATGTAGTCTATTAGTATTTAAAAGGTACAACCCTTTCAAGACAGGAGCGCCTGCTAGACTAATGGACATCAGTTTTGTTTTACATTAGCATCTTGGAACTAAGGAATACCACACTACCTATGCAGTCAAGTAGTGCATTATATCCGAGACAACTCTGCAGGTACGTAGAAAATAAATGCAAACCTGTTAAAAGTAAACTAAAGGTAGTAGTTCTGCAACCCACAAAGAGAAAAGATCTAAAAATCCTGACACGAAAACGATACTGACCTAGTCTTATCAAGAGATGCAAGTTCAAACCCCGACTGAAGTCTCTAATTCTCCAAGCATGGGTAACAAAAGCCAGTCTTCTTCTTACCGTGTGGGTTGTGAGGTGGAATACCAGCCTCATCAACCCTGGTGTCAGGTTTATTATTGAGCCTCCAAAAGCCCCTGACACGGCTCATGTAACGATTACTCACTTACATCAGTAAATAGTAACCGGGACCAACGTCTTAACATGCCTTCCGAAGCACGGATCATCTTACTTTCGGACAATCAGGTGATCAGCCTGTAATGTCCTAACCAAACTAGGGATCACAAAGTCATTTTTGTGATATGTCCCCACCTAGATTCGAACCCGCGGCCTCCGGATCGTGATTCCAACGCTAAACCACTAGACTTACCCGTAAGAGAATTACTTACCCGTAATCCAGAAGTAATCTTGTTTATAAGCGTGTTGTAGTATTCGAGCTCCTGCAGCAAGGAAACGCACATGGGCATCACTATCTCGGGGCCCATCAGCTTCTCGGTCGTCTCCACGTCGATCTTACCGGGGAGCTTCTGGATCATTTCCTGGGCTAAATCGTCCACCTAGGGCATAAAATCAAATCAAACAGCGGTTATTTAAAAAAATACTCTTTTGCTGCGGGTCCAACTTCACTAACCCTGATCATAGGGTTATTATTACAATAATTAATAATCGTTTATTTTCACGGGATGTGTACTGTATACATTTATGTATTATCTTCTTCTTCTATAGTGTAGGTTGTGAGTTGGATTACCAACCTTATCAACCCTGGTGTCAGGGTTACTATTGAGCCGCCAAAGGCCCCTGACATAACTCATGTAACGACTACGTACTTATATCAGTAAGTAGTAACCGGGACCAACGGCGTAACGTGTATTACACATACTTACATAATATAATTCCTACTTATTATGTTCTATGCATTCGTATTTGTTTATATTAGGTGCTTACTATATTTGCTTACCGTTTATACCTGCATAAATTACTATTATAATACTAACATTAAGTATTTATATATTTACGTTTTAGTGATAATATTTTTTTTTATGTACACCTAAATTCTATTTTAAGTAATTTGGTAATATTTAATCTATGTACGAATATAAACGCACATTTATGAAACACTACGTTTGTGCCTCACCCAGCAGGGTCCACATAATACCAGCGTCGTGGTTCACGCCCCGACTTGTGCTGAGTGAGGCCCTTTTATCTCAGGACGTCCACCACCACCTAATGATCATTCTAATGAACATCCTCCTATGCTTTTTGTAATTGTTTTGTGAAAAATTTTTAGTGATGTTATATCTTGTCTTTGTGTGTGGCGTCCTTTTACAATAAACAATTTCTAATAACGTTACAATACTAGTATAGACTTGCCTTCTGATCTTCCCCTCCGCCCGCGCCGCCGCCGCCAGTAGATGAAAGTTGAAACAGCGTGGTGCACAATATAATTGCATCCTGTTGCAATAAATAGTAAAACGTAAAAATTAAAAACCTATTATCAAAAATATCTAGTCCAAAATTGGGTTGAAATAATATATACCATAATTATATTATATTCTATGATGACCAACATATGACTCGTTTGTCTTGCTCGCATTCAAACGGTAAGGTGGCAAGCGGTAAGAATGAAATATTTGTATGGAATGTCCAGGGTGCGGCAGTAAGCAGTACATTTTTCAGTCCTGTTGCCAAATGAATCATCCTATAACGAAATACTAAGGGTGGTATTAATAAACTAATCTCAGCTGAGACTGCCCTCAAGATCGTGCTCAAGACCCTGTTTTTATATGAGAACTGTCATATTGACATGATCTTGAGGGCAGTTTCGCAGCTGAGATTAGTTTATCAATACCACCCCTAGTGTTGTTGACTGTACCTGGGCTAAGGTAGCGACATCGGCGGAAGCGTGTTGTCCGACGGACTCGGCGCGTTCCGATGGCGGTAACAAGTCCAGGAAATCGCGATACGATTCCAAACTGCCGTCGCGTGGGATGTGATAAGCTGGGATACTCGATAATCTGGACAGACAAACAGACACAATTTACACCAATTACGTTGAACAAGTAATTCGAGTCAGATAGTTACAATATAGCAAAACATGGATCAGGGGGGCCACATCGAAGCAATTGATCTAAAAAAAAAACAATATTGCTTTTTGACATTTGTAGGCATTGCGTACTAACTTTTGTCTTACGCAAATATCAAATTTTAATATTGCTTTATAGATGATTTGCTTCGGTGTGGCCTTTTTCACCCTTCGGAATTTCGAAATAACCTTCATCATAAGAGATGTGTTACGTGACAAACGAACGGACACTAGTGATTTTATGAGGGTTTTTTCACAACATATTAATATCAACATTACCTGTAGAAGTTGGTATCCAGAGCTTCTTCGTTGAAGAATTGGTTGATATACGCGATGAGCACGCGCTTGTCCCAGTCGTCTGTGATATGCCCGCCATAGTTAATTATAGAGAACAAGTACCGCAGTGCGTCCCACGGAACTTCCTCATATTCTTCTAGATAGTTTGCCAGCAAGTTATCTGACACCTGAAGATATTAATTTATCACTTTTTATTTCATATTGAAATTATTGAAAGATAAAACAGCTTACAAAAGCGATTGCTGATCAAAGGAAATCTAACCCAAAGGGAACATTTTAGAAAAGATTAGGTTGTAGACTACTCTGGGCGCCATTTCACTTGCGTCAGACAACTGCGGGGCGGAAGGCAAGAGGGAAACCACTGCCCTATTTTTCCCTAAAAAAGTAGCATGGAAAATGCTGCACTGACAAGAGCTATAATTGATGATGATGAGGTTAGGAACGACAGTTACGGGTTAGATTATGTAACCGAGATTGGCGGTTTAACGTTCTTCCGACAAATTTATTTTCGAAGAATCAGGAGATTTTGTACTAATGGACAAAACCGTAAATCTGTTTCCAACGATACCCCAATTAAATCCAGGACTACACATAAATCAAACACAGTGAGCCAACAGACCAGATAAGGCATTTTTGTCGTAATTAAACTAGTATTGGTATCGTATTAAAACTCACGTCAAAGTCAGCGTCATTGAAGCTGTAAACAGCATTGTAGCCGAGTTGTCGGAACCGCTTGCGTGCGATCAGTGTGCAATGGAAGAAAGCCACGCAGAACAACAAGCGACGGTACATTGGGGTAGCCTCGTCGAACTTCTCTTCATTGATGTTCGCGAACAGCCGGACTAAGTTGCCTTTCAGACCCTAGAGCGTAAAACAGTGACATTAAGTTCCCTAGAGTAAGATTCCGGCAAACCACACTAAAAGACACGTACCAAGGGTATTTAACATCCATCTATCTATATAATCATAATCTCAGTCTATCTCATCACTTAGATTCCAAGCGCAGTTACTAATCATCTACAGACTTGTGCTCAGTGGCTTTACTGTGTCCCTTACTTAATCTCGACGCAGCCAACCAGTAACATTGATATTCAATGAGAGATATTTTCCCAACCAGTAACAGTGGTGATAGTAAGAAGGTTTGTTACCGGATATGAATAAAGGGGTTTTACCCGAGTGAGTAAAACCGTTAAAAAGTAAGTCTTACTCGAGTGAGATTGTTTTATGACCAAATCTAACCTGAGGAGGCTCAGTAGTCATCTTGATACTCCTCTGCAGCACGCCCAAGGGGAACTTATCATCGGGCATCGAAGACAGCCACAGTCGGAACCGTGGGTGTATCTTAGGATTGTCTAGACCTCTGAGAGACCCTAGCCATTGACAAGCCAAGTGGCAGTTAGCTAGGAACACCCAGCCGCCTTCTTTCATACCAGCCGATAGCAATCTGGAATACAAACACATCATCTGCAAGTGTTCTTATGAATTATTAAATGGATGCACCATTCCCAGGCCGTAAAGGAAACTGCCGCTTATAATTCCTACATTGTCACACGTCGCAAAAGTCGGATACGAGCGATCTTCTCCTGATCTTGTGCCGCTCTCCCTCTGCGACTTATGGCCATTTAAACTGAAGTAGAACCCAGAAGGGGTTAGATAAATCTAGCTCGGCACCCGGTACGAATTGGTGCGGGGCGGAGAATTACTGTTCGATCCGTAGTATTATGCTAGGGTTTTAGCATCTGGCGTGAAGGACTTCAATCAACGTACCTGGTAGCTGTTGGCGCTTGACCCTGTCCCAAACTGAGTGTCTGGAACTTGTCGAACATTTTCACGTCTGTCGCGAGCTGAATAAGTGCCGCCGTCGGGTCCACTCCGGGAGACAGAACGAATAAAAGAGATGTCTTCCAGGTTGACTCCTCCCACGCCGCCTGTAAGTAAAACTTGTTCATAATTTGTAGGCCCACGGACGGACGTATTGGGAGAAACTCAAAGCTGAACATCCACTTAATACTTATGGTTTGTTTAAGGTGATGTGTTTCAGTCAGCTAGGTAACGCTGCGTCAGTAGATGGCGTTACTTCTGCAGTTTTCGTATTTTTTTCCATTTATTCGTTTAGTGTTGAGTTCTGACCCAGTGAAATGTTAGGTGGCGAAATCTTACATACATTATCTTTAAGTTAAGCTACAATTTTGAAGTATTTACTGAAGATATCATATTGAAACATTGCATCAAAAGTTGGTGTCATTTCAATTTGTGTACAAACACGAAGCTGTCACACACACATGCGAACTAGGTTAGCTATTAAAAGAGATGCATAATTTGAAGTCTACTTCTAACTTCTAAATGGCGCATTTGGTAAAGCAGTAGCCGCCATTCTTAAGGTTCACGGTTCAAACCCAACTGCATGTTTTAATTGTTTTTACTTTTTGTATTTTTTTTTACAATTGAATTTGGCGAACCCGTCTATTTGTTACGGAATTTTCAAAAAGTATCACTTTTACCAATAATATTATAATTAAGTATACAATAATTTACTTTGCACTAAAGTACCTTCCGTAATTTCCGTATTTTTTATTTTGTAAAATTCTAATAGGCATTAATCGCATCAGTGAACATGCGGCTAACTAAAAAACTACTGAACGGATTTTCATACGGTTTTCACCAATGAGTAGAGTGATTCATGGGCGTGCTTTAGGGTTTATAATTTATCAACATAATTATCGTTACAAATATAGCCGACTTGGAGCTTTCGGCGAAAACGCTGCCTGAGCCCATTGAGATATAACAAAACAACGTATGGTTGAATTGTTCCTTTTTTGTAGGTATACCGAAAAGTCCACAATATGTCATAATAATTATATTGTGTATAAAGAATTGTGTATATGTATTGTACGATTTTACAAATAACGATCACAGTACAGTAATAATAAGGTAGATTTTTCCTAAATTGCGTAGGTTCAAACTTTGTCGCATCGCGTTTGAAAGATGTAATAGCGCTTCAGGACGTCCCGCAAGCACGGCGCTGATGTCGCAGTATCCGTATATAATTATTATGACTTGTCATTTAGTTCCAATAAAATCCGCGGGACTTCATACGTATGTCAGTGACAGCTGGTGATAGCATGCGGGACACTTAGCACCTAATCGAATTCTATGTTGTTTTCGCGCCCAGTCCAGACGACTCACAGCGCATTTCTGGACATATATTTACGCGTGGTGTTTATTGTTAGGTTAGTTAGTTCAGGTTAGGACGTCTTTTTATAACGAGGACGTTAAAAAAAGACGAGGCTGGGACGTATTGAAGTAGTATTTCCATATATACGCGGCCTGAAATGGGCTGTTTCGGGGACCTGAACTGGTTGCTGTCGAACTTATTATCACGTTTTCTTGATTAAAATTCATAAATAAGTCAAATAGAAAAAAGAAAAAAGATTTTATTTAGTTTTAGATCTGTCATGATGTCTGTGATGTTTGTTTATTATACATAAGAATTTCAAAATTTATCTTATTTTTTTTCCCAAAGGGCAAGGCAAAGGGAACTATGAACATACAGCCATGTCTTGTGTTTTTTTTTCTTGATGATGATTAATGAAATGATGAAACCTAAGCCCCCACCCTCGGAGCAGACTCCTACTCCGATCCCCAAACGAAGTAAGCGGCTTGTTGGCGCAAAGCGAAAATAGATAGGTACACTTTGTTTATTGAATATTCCGATTTAATAATACTATCGGGAATGTTTTCCGACTAATGTGATCATTAACCACAAAACACCACTTCGTATTGATTATTTAGATTATTCAATGAAGAAAGCAACCTTCCCGTTCCCGGTCCCACCAAAAAGTCCGCGGCAAAGAGAATATAAATAAATCTGTATGTTGGATGGAAAAACAATTAATTATAAATGTACTATTTAGGCCGGCAAATGCAACAACTTCTTTTTTGATTTGGTTTTCCCCGAAGGGTAAGGCAAAGGGAACTATGCCCATACAGCCATTTCATTTTATGTATTGATTTTTTATTATAATATATGTCCTCTTTTAAAACACGGTATTTACCCATTATTTAAAAATGTTTAAATAAGATACGTTATTACAAAAATATTTTTCCAATATTCCTTTTCTCAGATTGTAGTATTTTTAGTTTTTTATTTATATTTATTCTCTTCATACAAAATCTCTTTATAAATTGTCACTGACATTCTATTACACTTGTCAAGTAGTCAAAGCCTTTAGAAAAAAAAAACTATCACGCACACAAACTAACATTGACACCTCTACACGCTCAGCAAATACACTGTAATCTGCACCACTACAAATGTAGAATTGATCAAAATTGAGGGTCTGAAATATGGTACTTCTCGTATTCGGACCCTAAATTTTTGTTAGTTTGCGAAAATAATACACCAAAATATTACTATTTATCGGTTTTATAACAATATTCCTCTATCCGTTTTCCTGTAGCACTGCATCAACTTTTGGTACTTGCACGTGGAGTTTTAGCTGTTGGTTCCAGCTACTATTTGGTTAAGAACGTTTCACATGAATCTTTTCAGAATACTTTTACGGCACCCCGATTTCATACAAACATAAACCACGGTTGTGATTCCTTATCGCTTGGGCAGAGCCAAAAATTATAACAAAATACTTTACAGAAGATACGAAGTCTTAAGTTTCGTTCCTACCAAAGCGAAGAGGATGAACGTATATTTGCAGGAATCGTTAAATCATTGCGAGTGTTATCTCCCACGCTCTCTCGCACGTAAATTTTACTCGTAATTGCTCACAACCAATTGGATTTTGTTCTCCGAAAATATATATTTTTAAAAGTTATTCCTTACCCTGATATCAAGCACGGGAGGCTCGACGTACCGCGGGCCAAGCACGCTAACAATAAAGGTGGTGATACACGCTGACACGCGGTCCACGCGCAGCGACCGGATGAACAGTATGCGCTGGAAGTCGTTGCAGATGTCGTTCCATTCGCCTAAGAACAGCGGTTCGTTAAATCTACCAATATTTTAAGTGTTCGAACATATTAAAAAATGAATGATATGGCCCCTCGAGTCAGTCCCGGACTGGCCATTACCAAAGCCCGAAGGGCCGATCGCCGTCGTCGGCCGGCTGGTCTGGCTGCTAGCTCGTTCGACCATCGACTGCTATAATTATAAAAAATGTAAGCAATCCTATTCAGTAAAGGCGTGGTTTAGGTCTACCTCATAGCGGACCATCTCTGACCGTCGATACGGCACCGGTAGTTCATACTTGTGGTATTGACTTACGATCCCACCCAGGCCGGTTTCTCTTTGCGCCTGATTCGAGCAGATAAAGCTAATCAAAGCATAGTGATAATAAATACCAAGTATGGGCAATGTCTCTGGTTCAGGGTGCAGGTACCACTCCTTCCACTCCTTGCTGAAGGTCTCGAAGGAGTCGATGACGCCGTGGAACCCGGGAATCTTGTCCAATTCAGTGATGTTATCCCAGCATTCGTCCGGCATCCAATCTGAGGTTATTACGATGTTAAATATAATTCTACAGCGTTTTCCGTAGGGAAAAGTCACAATAACCCTGAATTTATTAACAAGAAATGCTGGAATAGAATCCCTTTCGAAACAAAATTTATTTTCTCTTACATTACCAGAAGTTCTTTTTGTAGATTTGTCTCTATATAGGGATCGATGAAATAAATAAGAGTGCGCCAAACAAAACTCAAAACATTCACAGAGTCCGTATTAATTTCTTTCAAATCATCCATCTTTTAACAAATGAACATAGATTATCGGAAAGATCGTAAAAATGCATTGCCTCTGGTGTCTCAAACGAGATCACTGTTTCTACCATATATATCTAATTCAAATTCTTATACATTTTTAATAACAACATTATGTCATACTGGTAGGGTTATCAGGTTGTTCGGATCGGTCCAACACCACACCGCCTTTTAGTAGGAACATGTATTCTCCCATGCTCATCTTGCCGGATTGGAAGAGGATGCGAGCAACAATGTGGAACGACAACAGGAGCTTGTGACGCTCGAACACGGCGCGACATGTGTTTCTAAAGAAAAGGAGTGAGGAGAGGGTAAGGTATCAGCTATATCCTCCTAAGGCCGAAATTTCCAAATACAATAGTTAAAAAATAGGATTTGGACTTACGACTTTATGGAGGAATTCTTGCTGGTCATACTAAACTTGATAGACAAATTTGGAAAGAGCTCCACCGACAAGATCCTAAGCTCTTAGATGAAATGAAAAAAGGTTCTCTGATTTAGCTAGCTCAGGCATAACTAAAATCAAAATAACTTCTTTTTTATATTGGTAATTTTGCTAATGTGTGTTTGATAATCTTAAACCGTTGGGCCAGGTTACTACTTGCCGAGTCGTTACGTCAGAAATCTGGCGACTTAATAATAATCCTGATGCCCAGGGTTAATGGGGATGAACATTTGGACGACATATCTGTTGGATAACTATTGAGCTGACAAAATCTGGCAAACCAAGGAATCGATAAAAAGAAAAACTCACTTGTAAACAGCGTAAGTATGGAACTCATTCAGGTTATTTATCCGGTCTTCAAGCTCCAGACTCCTGGCGCTGCGGTCTATGGAGTACGTGAACAGGTCGGTGTAGGCATCCAGAGAGAACTGGTACATAGGGTCGATGCGGGACAGGTCATTTAAAGCGAAGAACAGGACTGAAGCGCGAACCGCCACCGGGACATAACCCTAAAATATTTTTAGTACGTTTTATAACAATCAAAAAAATGCGTGACTTCACGTAGTAATATTATAGATAATTGGTATCACCTGGTTTGCTGAATTCTCGCCCCCTATTAGATGGGACTTTGCGAGGAGTGGGTGTATAATACTATCCACCTCTCTTCTTATCGTGTGGGTTGTGAGGTGGAATACCAATCTCATCAACCCTGGTGTCAGGGTTATTACTCAGCCGCCAAAGGCCCCTGACATGGCTCACGTAACGACTACATACTTACATCAGTAAGCAGTAGCCGGGACCAAGGGCTTAACGTGCCTTCCGAAGCACGGATCATCTTACTATACACCTCTATGTGGGGGGATACAGACGTGATACTATGTTATTACTAACCGATCGGGCAGCGTCGATTTCCTTCTCAGTCACTTCTGAAGTAGCCAGCGCTTCCTTCACCTCGAGTGAGGTTCGTTGTGAAGTCTGCAGAGTTACGAACAACTCTTCGTTTTCCAACAGAGGCACTTGTGACTCGAACATAATGCGTAGCAAATCATTTTCTAAGTCCACCTGTTGAAAGGTAAACGAATGATTTAATAATTTATTTCACACACGCACACACACATTCACACACACACACACACACACACACTTCTTGTGAAACTACAACAACATGTTCTAGACAATCTATTATGAAATAGACCGAGGTTTTACTGACCAAAACTTTCTTGTTCCGAGCTATGGTGAGCACGAGATTGTCCTTCATCTGTTCCAGCTGCGGCTTCTCCTTGCGCACCACGATGCCCAGCAGCTGTGACGTCAGACCCTGCTCCTTCACCGCGAAGTTCACCATAGTCGTCTTTGTTAGAGTTTCTGGTGTATATACTGGATTCCCTGATATAAAAAATGAACTCATAGGTATATAAAGACAAGCCACCCATAAATGAGCCAGCAGAGCTACAAGTCATCCGTAACACAAACAGCAACCACTCCAGGGGCGTATATTATACATCCCATTACTGGGGACAAGCCTCTCCTCTTTCAATCCAGGGGGAATGGAGTACAATCCACCACACTAGTCCAGTGAGGGTCTAATAGCCTGGGATCAACGGCTTAACACAAATTCCGAAACATGGAATCATGTTACTATTTCGATCAATCAGATGATTTACAGCCAAAAAGGTCATTATCACAAAGTGATTTTGATAAAGTGATTTCGACATACAATAATATTCATTTATAATTAATCAACTCCACTCACCCAATTTAGTAGTCAAATACATCCTGAATGCAGTGTTGTATGAGACCATTTTGTCATTAAACTTGATAACCTGAGAGTTGCCAATAGTGACAATAGCCTTGTCCAGTATCGGCGCAATGGACGGATCAAAAACTTCGCCCACATTCTGAATTAGGATGGGTTTTCCATCTGCTAGACAATTTTCCATTATCTTCAGATAGTTTGGTTGACCGAAGTCTACAAGCTGCGAAGACAGAAGTCAGTTTGGTAAAGGAAAATACTCTCAAATATATGGAAAAAACTCACACCTATTTCCCACCAGGGTAAGCAGAGACTATGGAATTCCAATTGCTTCAACCCTGACACACTTCTCTCGCTTCCTCCACACTCATCAATCGTTTCATACACGCACGCCGGTTCAGAGTAGATCACACTAAACTTTTTCTAAGGACATCTCCAAAATGGTCAATGTAGGTGTGTCCTTCTAGAATTATATGGGTACCAGTAGTTTTCCACCGAAAGGGTAACGAGTTGGAGATGGCGCTTCCGGAAATTTTTAGGACATGCTCAATTTTGGGTCACAGCACAGAGCATTGTGCGCCGCGGCAAGGTTTCTCCAATAGGCGATATTGTGATAAAATGCTTTTTTTAGGTGACTTATTGTAGGTTTGCCTCAAATGGCACTTGGCCGGAACATGTGGTCCAACGCGAATCTATAAAATACAAACCTCTACTATATTTAATTTCAAAATATGTAAGGATTACCTGGATTTCATTATGTTCTTCCAACCGTGATATCCAGATGAGAGCTTGACCCTGAGGGTCGACAGCGAGGGGCCATCGCGTGGCCCTCACCACTATGATGCCATTCTCAGCACTGAAGTTATCATCTAATAAAAAAGTTTATTCAGGTAAAATCTACGACACACATATACATTTAAGTACAACATTAAAATATACACACATTAACATTAATATTTACTTAGAAAACATAAAGGTATATATATGGGTGCCGCAGTTCACCAAAAAAGGCCAGGGACTGTAAGTTTTACATTTATTTATCAGATTTTTATTGAAGAACCCTAGAAGGAAGGACGAAAAGCCTCGGTAAAGGGCCCTAGACGTTCGTTTAAACAAAAATAAACAAATATATACACTTCTCATCAAAAAAATCGAAACACCTTGCAAGTTTACGTTTTGTCAGGATTATCAGAAAAATGTGTACATTTAGGAATAAATGTTAAATGTCGTTTAATAGTGAGTAATATGAGCTTATCAAATCTTAATGTTAATGTTCTAAATTTAAATGAATTTTTCATAGGTTTCGTATTTTGTTAAATGAGTCATTTTTATTCCGTATGGAGTATAAAGGAAATGGATAAAACAACACACGTAAATGAAAAAAAAGCTAAAAAACGTTTATTTAATAACTTGTATTCCCTCCCCGAGCTCTAATTACTTCTTCCATACGGTTCTTCATCGATCGGATGAGAGTCACGATCACATGCTGTGGTATATTGTCCCATTCCTCTTGGATTGCATCTTGCAGCTGGCTAAGTGTTTCTGGGGCAGGATCTCTTGCTCGAATTCGTCTCTTTAATTCATCCCACAGATGTTCAATGGGATTCATGTCCGGGCTTCTTGCTGGCCATTCCATAATAGAGATATCGACTTCGTTAAGATAATCTCGTACGACGCCCGCGGTGTGAGCCCTAGCATTGTCGTGCATGAATATGAAGCCGTTGCCAATAAAATGTGCATAGGGCATCACATGAGGCTCGAGACACTCTTCGACGTACCGATGACAGTTTAGTGCAGGCAGACGTGGCCCAAACACGAAAGCAAGCTCTGTCTTACCGTCGGCGCTGATTCCTCCCCAAACCGTCCACGAACCGCCACCATAGCTGACCTTTTCTTCAATGCAGCATTGTGCATAGCGTTCTCCGTCTCTTCTGTAGACCTTGTTCCTTCCGTCGTTACCATACAGCATAATTTTACACTCATCAGAAAAGAGAACTTTGCTCCACTGTAGGTATGACCAATTTAGGTGCTCACGTGCAAAGTTAAGGCGCGCTCTTCGATGGTCTGCAGTTAATTTCGGCCCATTTGCTGGCTTATGCGGTACCAGTCCACGATCCTTCAACCTTCTTCTAATTGTAGAGTCACTTACAGCCACCCTTCGTACAACACGAAGCCGCTGCTGCAGTTGAAAAGCGTTAAGGCGTCGATTTCTTAAAGAAGTTGTTACAATAAATCGATCATCTCGCTCAGAAGTGACCCGATTCCTGCCAGATCCTGAACGGCGCGTGAACAAACCAGTCTCCCGATAACGTTTATAGACTCTATGAACAGATGACAGGCTTAGATGCAGTCTTGCAGCCACAACACGCTGACTAAGGCCAGAATCCAGCAATGCCACAACTTGGGCGGCTTCTGTGGGCGAAGTATCCATACGTTTTAGAAAAAAAACCTTTTTTCAGACGTCCCAAAGTCACAGTATTGAAATAAAAAACAAAAAGTGTAAGGATAGGTTAGTTTTTAAACGCTAAATGTACTCCAACCCTAAACACACATTTGTCTCAAAACAGTGATTCATTTCGTTTATAAGATAAACAAATGAAATTCTAATTTTGAATTTAGAATTTTCGCTTATTACTGTAATGACCAAACTGCCAGCTATACATTTATGTATTTTTTTTCATCGTATGAATTCTTTTTTGTGTTAAATTCGGACAGAAACAATGAAAACGGAAGTGTTTCGATTTTTTTGATGAGAAGTGTATTATATAACATTATTTTACCAGGCAGTCCCATGTAATTCCAATCTCGAAGTGTAGCGTCATCTAGCAAAAAGTACTTCATGCTTAGATCCATTGTCACTGGTACTGCTTCGTTAAATACCTGGAACAAAGTGCATTTATTTAGTTGCTTCTCAGTTTGGGCATGTCGTAAAAAGCGACAGAAGATTGAGCATTGGCGATAGTAGTTCATCAAATCCATCTTAGGACTTCGTTCTAAAAATATTGCTCTGTATGCCGAATTAGGGATTACGGTATGTATTTCTTGAACCTAAACAGTTCCACTTTTTAAAAGACATTTGGTCCCAGCTACAACAAAAAGAAATGACACCCACCTCTATAAACCATTCACTCATCAGTTCTTCCCGGTACTCGGAGACGAAGGGGCCGAGGTACGCGACGAAGCCGGTAGCAATCAAACAATCCCCGGGCAAATTATCAAACTCCTTGTCCAAGCGTTCCACTGTGGCCTCCCATCTTTCTCTCTCGCCTAAACAGAGGAGGAAATATTATTTTGTTATTTTTATAGTTTCAATAAAAATTCGTTCGTTATAGGGATTCACATCTGCAGTTTTACCCACTAAACCCTTAGATGCGAAAAGAACGATACAATATACTGGCGGTAGGGCTATGCCGCCTAGCGACGTAACTTGTGTTCTGACGGGGTGTAAGGGGTGTATTCGACGTGATGCCTGAAGAAACCACTTAAGTCGAAAAAATCTAATGAACAGGACCAGGACCCAGCTTGACAAGAGCTGCGGGTTCACGTCCCGTTCGAGGCAGAAGTTTTCAAATTGATTTTCTCCTGGTTCAGGGTATTAATGAAGTTTCAGGACTTACCTGAAAGCCCAGCAATCAACGCTTCAGCTCTCTCCAACTTCAACTGCAGCAATCTAGACTTTCGTTCCAACTCTTCCTTTTGTGCCACCTTCTCATCATACTCTCTTTGCAAGCGAGCGATCATTTCACTCAACTCTTTTAACTTAGCACGGGCTTCGGCCAAAATCTGCTGCTTCATACGCAATGATTCTAACGCCTCTTCTAGACGCTCTTTCTTGGGTTTCACGATTCTGGTTTAGATATTTAAACTTGGTTAGTGTAATACATATAACATATTATAGCCTATGATATGCGCATTAATATGTAAATTGATTTCTTTGGTACAGTATACCATAGTATAATATAATAGAATGTAGTAACAACTACAGCAATTCTTTAGCAATACGTTATTAGTTATAGCATTCCTGTCAATGTTGTGAACAGCCCGCCGCAATTCAGACATGGAATAGTTTAGAGATAAGTAAGTAAATTAGACCAAACATTCGTCCTTTTGTTAGGCAAAAATTCAGACATTTTTAAAGATTCAACTCAGCCTATCTATATACGTGCCACAGATGCGCACAGGCCTCCCCTCAATCAACCATAGCGGGTACCGAGCATACTCCACCACGCTGCTCCACTGCGGGTTGGTTCTTTTTACGGCTAATGGCCGGGACCAACGGCTACCCCCTCATTATTCAATAAACTATGAGTATGGTTCTAATCAACTTACTTATACTTTCTTTAATAATTTTATTGTTAAATTGTATATGTGACAAATTGTATAATTATATAATAAATCAAATAATTATATATATATATATATATATATACTTACTTATAAATCTTTCCGTATTTCTCAATTGCGCGCACCCACAAGCAAAGCGACTTGGCCGCGGCAGATACAGTTCCCACTATCTCGGGGTCGAAGTCCGGCTTCGAAGTGTATGTTCCGATCTTCTTCAGCACTTTATCTGGTATATTGTCTTTGTCAAACTCTCGGAGACGGTCCAGGAAGTATTGGTCAGCAAGTTGCCGCTTCGCTTCCGCCCAAGTCGGTTCTTTCTATAATAATAGGTATAATATTTAATTGGGTAGTGTCCTAGTCCTAGGTCAAAGATAAATTATGAAATTCTGATTACTAAATAAAGACAGATCTAAAACTAACGAAAAACATTTTATTTTTCATGTTCAACTTATTTATGATTTTTTATCAAGAAAAACGTAATGATAAGTCCGTTCCATTTTATCACGTTTTTCTATGGCGTTTCTTTATCATAGAAACTCTATAGCAATTTCGTGATTTGACTAGTTGGATTGTCGATTTACACATATATATCCATTTATAACAGTCTAAAGTCAAAGAATTATTTTCACTCCAATTTTAAACCAATCGACTCAAGGGTAATAAATGCACAATATCTAAGTCGTTACGAATAATAGTGTAAGTAACTGAAAAGTAACCAAGTTAATTGTTACCTGTAACAATATCAGCACCGCTTCTAAAACCATTTCAACTTTCTGCGGAGGCTTCGCGTAAGACTTTACTTCAGAAATATCCTTCTTGTTCAAAGCATCTAGGGCCTGTTGTAAATAAAATATGCATTTTAGTTTATACATTTCTCAAGTACCTAGCTAACACATTTTTTTCCAAAATAATATGAAAATGGAAAACCCATTTTGGATTGACTAAAATTTGTCCCACGTCAGTTCGGCGATAAATAGTCACTCAATGTTCGTTCCTACAGGGGGAGTTTTCCTGCTTAATATAAAAGAATCCACCGGCCTAATCTCCTCAAGCATGCATGGCATCTTGCAGGTCCCTCATGGCTGCATCAGCTAGCTTCTTACACTCCATCTCTACTGCGGTCCTCTTGCTCCTAAGATATCTCCATTTGCTTCTAAAGTAAGATATTTACCTCTGACATGGCAGCCAGCAAGTTTTTCATGGCTGCATCAGTCAACTTTCTGAACTGCATCTCTACTCCGGTCTTCTGTCTTCTAAGACATACCTTAATAGCCTCCTCAAGAGCAGGCATGGCAGCTTGCAGGTCCCTCATGGCTGCATCAGCTAGCTTCTTGCACTGCACCTCTTCCTCAGCAGTCTTCTTGCTCCTGGCCGCAACGCTGCGTTGCTGTTCGTCCGCGTTGCGTTGTTGCACGTTGATCACGCCCATGTACTCTATGCACTGTTCTGTGTATTCTGCCACTTGAACCTACTCGTAATAAATATTGAGTTTGTTACAATCATTATATTAAATAAATGATGATGCAGATAATGATATGTCATCATTACCAGCCCATTAACGTCCCCACTGCTGGGGCACGGGCCTTCCCTATGGATGGATAGGAAGATCGGGCTTTAAACCACCACGCGGGCCCAGTGCGCATTGGTGGTTATTAACGACTGCTAATGTAGCCGGGACCAACGGCTTAACGTGCCTTCCGAAGCACGGAGGAGCTCGAGATGAAAACTTTTTTTTGTGGTCACCCATCCTATGACCGGCCTTTGCGAAAGTTGCTTAACTTCAACAATCGCAGACCGAGCGCGTTTACCGCTGCGCCACCGAGCTCCTCTACTACTAATGATAATGTAATAAGATGTATGTTTTGCACATTTTCTTCGATCAACAATGTGGGTAGTTTTTATTAAACCGCCAGAGGCTGAGGCAAAGACAGCCCATGACGTGGCTCATGTAACGACTACATACGTACTAAAGTAAGTAGCCGGGACCGACTGTTTAACGTACCCTCCAAAGCACGGAATCATTCCATGAGGCTGAGGCAGACAAATTGACACTAACATGGCTCATATAACGACTACATACACATAAATAACCTATATACGTCCCACTGCTGGGCAGAGGCCTCCCCTCAATTAACCGGAGGGGGTAGGGTACATACTCCACCACGCTGCTCCAATGCGGCTACGACTACATACACACTAAAGTAAATAATAGCCGGGCCGACCGCTTAAGGTGCACGGAATCATCTTATTTTTCAGACAATAAGGTGATTTCAGCCTGCAATACCCTGACCAAACCAGATAAAAACTCACAAAGATTTTTTGTTGTTAGACGTGTCCGGGAATCGAACATAAGCTCACTACTATATCCCAATTGACAACATTTCATTTTTACTAAGGTGCCTTAAATCGAAAACCATTTCGAGATATTTCTATGATTTACACAAAACACATTTTTTCAGATTTTTTAATTCAGTAATAATAGAAATATATTGAAAAATCCACGAGGTCAGAAGAGGAAGGCATAATAAGTTCAGACCTTTACATAAAAATTATAAAAAAAGTAAATGTCATACATAACATGACACTTTGTTTGCGACTTGTTTTAAATACGCATGCAAAGGCACATTACATTATACTGCCTTCATTCTATCAATGGCAGAATCCAATTTTCAAAAAATATTTTTTGTAACTTCTAGTGGAAAAATCTTGAAAAGAAAAAATACGTGTCTTCTATTTAAACAAGTACTTTCGAAATAGCACAAAAAAACCACGGCTTAAAAATTTGAAATGTTGTCAATTGGGGTAGTCAGAGATACATCCATCACAAGACAAGTTCATCTGGGTACTTAGTTAAGTACAGACACCTCAAGCTTTCTGTTAGACCAATAGGAAATGGAATGCAGGGCCTCTATAGATGACCATACGGCTCACCACCTTTGGTAGCATCATCGCGTTGATCTAACAGAAATGTTAGTGAGGTATGAGTACTCAGTACAACTTCCGATTGATGTACCTCTGAATAGCTTAATTGGTAATATAGTCGTGAGCGTGCACCCTGATGCCGTACAGCAGCGGTATCAGTACTGGTTGGAGGGCGAGGAAAAGGATTCTGGTAGGGCTCTAGCTAGAACATCACCGATTGAGAAATTGATCGGTGTACTGCGGTACGGAAGGCGATTGGGGCAACCACCGTTCTACACGCCCTATCTATGGAGTAATGGCGATTACTCCACCGACAAGAGCGCAGCTCTTTAATAAAGAGAGTCGTGAGCGTACGTTGTTACCACGCTAGTATACAACATACCTGAGCAATAGACAGCTCCTCAGACATCTCTCCGACCAGTTTGGTGGTCTCTTCCAGCTTCCCCAGCCCATTGCGCAGCTTGTTCGCTTGCAAGGCTATCTCGTATCGTTTCGCTTTCAGCATTCTGGTGTCATAACGTTGAAATGATTTCATATAAAAGTAAGAGAGCTCTGTCAACGAACGTCATACACTCGTTTTACCCCTCCTTGCTTCACATACATACATACATAAACTCACGCCCGTAATCCCTAATGGGGTGGGCAGAGCCACAAGTAATCAAAGACAACTTGCTGCCACTGTTGATACGATGTCGTAAGCTGGATATGATGAACCTTATGGTGATAAGGGATCAGCCTATCGCCCATAAGATTAGTCCATCATGTTAGAGGACACAATCCCTCTGTAGGTTTTTACGACATGCCCGGGAAGACAAGCAGCTGAACGTTATCTGTTTTTTATTTGCTCCCAGAACAGCATAGAAGCACGGAGTGGAACGGAAAACCGATACGACTGAAGGAGAATTGCTTTTATGTGACCTTTTTAACCCCTTAGGGGTAAAAAGAGCCATTCATCTAAAAAAGCAATATTTGCACATCATCTGACCTCTCCTTCAGTCGTATCGGTTTTCCGTTCCACTGAATCAAGGAGGGCTAAGACGAGTGTGTGCGCCTGCGTTTTGCGCGAACGTCTGCGCACCTTAATACATCCTGCGTACCTGACCGCTTCCGATGTTGTGGTCGCCATGGCCGAAGATCATCATCATTGCAATTTGACATTTGCTCATATAAAAATATGTGCGCAATGCAAACAAATGTTAAATAGCAATATTGCTGTTTTAGATTAATTGCTCTAAATCAATGAATTCGATTTTATGAGTTTTGAAAAGTCCTTACCAAACAAAGGACAGTCTCACAAAGTGATTTCGACAATGTGGGGACATTCGGGAATCGATCTTGAGCCATCGCTCTAACCACTAGACCTCGGAGGTTGTTATGTATGTGTACTTACTCTTTATACCCAGTCACGAGCTCCAAGTAATTGGTAGGCGTGACGTAGTTGGTCCTCCTCATCTCCTGCCACATCTTAATGGAGTACCGGCCGACTGAAGAGTGGATCAGCGACATTATAGACGCCACCGACGCACGGAGCGTGTCCTCGCGGGATTCTACTATAGACTCCTTTCTCTTCACCTGGTGATGTCATAGGAAATAAAAATAATTACCTTTTTGCTTTTTGTGCCTTTAACTTGCATATATATTTTTTCATCATTACTTATTTAAGAGCCACGCTCTTATAGGTGTAGCATGCTATTTTTTAGGGAAAAATAGGGCAGTGGGTTCCGTCTTACCTTCCGCCCATATATTATTTTTATATGCAGTGTACGGGTACAACACATATGCGTATACATTCACATAATTTGTGCACACCCTAATTTGTTACTTATCTGTAAGTATAAATCTTACTGCAGCGCCCCATTATTATTTCTAATTAGTCTTTTTCATCCTAAGGTGGCCTGGAAGAAATTGCTATTAAGAATAAGTCCGCCTACTATTGTATTTCTTCTTAGTAGGACCCGTGGTAGTCCAGTTGGTAGAACGCTTGCCTCTCACTTTGAGGTCGCAGGTTCGAATCCAGCATAGGCCTAAACCAATGATTCTCGAATTTGTTTTCGAATTCATGTTGAGATCATAAATGCGGTGAAGGAAAACATCGTGAGGAAACCCACATTCCCGAGAAATGCATTTTCGGAGGTATGTGACCCAACCTGTATTGGGCTGGTTTTCCCTTAGCGGGTTGGAAGGTAAGACAGGCAGTCGCTTCTGTAAAAATCCAGACCTGTCCAATCTCCAGGTTAGGTAAGCTGACCCTGTGAAAAACGGGATAATGCTAGGGAGATGGTGATGAATAAAAAATAAGAAACCGGAAGCATCGCACCCTTGTTCCTGTAATAGAAGCCAACAGCTCGACTCCTTCCAAGAACTTGTACGCCACTTCCAGCAGCGCCTCTCGCGGCCACTCCAAGAACCAATTGGTGGTCGTCGCGTTTATCAGCGCAGGGTATTGACGGATACGGTTTCTAGTACACACAAACATTTATCGGTATATGTAGGCGACGCACTGTACATACTATTTGGAACAAAACTCAAGTCACAATCGTAGATACCGTATATACGATTTTTGTTTTTATAGCACTTATTACCCGTGCTTAGGCAAACTCACAGAGAAAATTTAAATCGAAAAAACATTCTGACTTGGACGGGACTGGAACCCGCAGCATATTAGTACTCAATCTCGCTTGCTAAGTGCAAGACGGCACACGGTAAGAATGAGATTTTTGTATGGAGTTTCCGAGACGTACTGCAAGTGCCATCTAAAATATATCCGCAAAGTTTCCAAGAAATATTAGTACTCAGTGATTCATCTAGATAGCGACATAATGACAATATAAATCCAAAAAAACCGCATAGGATTAAATGTCATTGAATTTCTAATCAATGTCTGGTGATAGTCACTAAGCGACACTGATAGGAAGAAATGATGAAGCATCATTTCAATGACCGGCCATTTTGACGCTCACCATTTTCCACCCTAAATATAACAGAACATAACATAACAAATACTTTATTGCACAAACAGGAAAAAACAAAATACAAAACAAAAGAGAAATAAAATGAGTACAATAGGCGGCCTTACGATACGAACGATAACGACGAACGATACTTAGAATGTGTATAATATCTATCTCACCTGAAGTCATCGCCAATAGGGCTGAAGCACAGTACAATACGCATATTGGCTCGCACTCGCTCCACAAGAAACAGATACACGGCTTCTTGGGTCTGCATTATGCCAGCCGCCTTCATAGCCTTCTCTAGAGCCGATTTTATCTGTTATCACGACGAGAGATATATTAAACAATAACCCAACATAATCGACTATGTCGCATTGGGGTAAACTAAGGTACATTCAACACAAGGTGAACTAAGTAGGTACCCACGCCTCACCGAGCGTTCTGTTCGACCAACGTGATAGGTGGTGAGCCGTCAATAATGATTGAGCCAAATGTGTTAATGAAAACTGCACGAATATAAATTAGCAAGTCATTGTAAGTCCGGCACCAGTGGTTGAGCGTTAGGCTCACGATCAGGAGGTCCCGGGTTCGACTCCCAGTGGGGAAATATCACAAAAATTACTTTGTGATCCCTAGTTTGGTCAGGACATTACAAGCCGATCACCTGATTGTCGGAAAGTAAGATGATCCGTGTTTCAGAAGGCCGTTGGGCCCGCTGATGTATGTAGTCGTTACAGGACATACGAGTCATGTCAAGGGCCTTTGGCGGCTCAAAAGTAACTCTGACACCAGGGTTAATGAGGTTGGTAATCCACCTCACAACTCACACGAGAAAAGAAGAGTCCGGCACCGGGGTTCGAACCAGTACTCCCAGTTTGAGAAGCAAGCCGATGTACCACAGGACCACAGTGACTTCAATGAGTTTAAGTGGGTGTTTGTGCGATATCTACCTACATACTACAAAACAACATGGGATTGAACTCACGTCTTCAAACTCATCCGGTTTGTACAGGTTGGTGATCTCCCCGCTGCTAAGCAGGTTGTTGATGATCTCTGTGAAGGACTCCTCTACTATCTGCGTGTCGCAGAATATGAACGTCATCAGCTTAGCATCCACGCCGCATGCCGAGTATAGCACCTGAATATCACACAACAAAAACATAAGCTCACTACTATATTGCCAAATTGGGGTAGCCCGTGGTACATCCATCGCAAGATGAACTAAGTACCCACACCTCTGTTAGACCAACGCGATAGATGGAGAGTCAACTGTATTAGTGGAAACACAATAAATATCTGTTATAATTTTTCACCTTCCTGTCTGAAACCTGAATCGTCTATGTTAGAGCTGGGGGTCTAAAAAGAGCACACCGTTGCATTTCATCTAAGAAAGCAATATTGCTATTTGACATTTGTTTGCATTGCGCACTTACATTTATATGCGCAAATGTCAAATTGCAGTATGGTCTTTTTAACCCCCCTAATCTCGAGAACTACATTTCTCTAATAAGACTGTGGCGCCTTCTCCTTTTCATATCTACAGCAAATCTTAAACTAAATGATATCGACCCAAATTTCGCTAAGAATATAGAATCATTGGCAGGCTTAGGTAAGTTTTTGGAAATTCAAGCCTAAGGGGGTGAAAGACGAAATATGAAAGTTTAACAAGCTGCTCAACGCGTTCTATTTTAGAATGGTCATATCCTTTTACAAGAATTAAACGTTGAAACTAGCCTTCAAGTCTTCTCTGAAATCCTTGACACCGTAAGTCTTGGTCACTACCACTTGGTAGGAGTTGCATTCGCATATATACGACGCAATTCGGGTCAAGCTCTGACGTCCCGAACCACCTTGGGAAGAAAACGTTGATACATTGTTCATCTCCCCATTATCCCGTTTTTCACAGGGTCCGCTTCCCTAACTTGAAGATTTGACAGGTCCGGATTTTTACAGAAGCGACTGCCTGTATGACTTTCCAACCCGCGAAGGGAAAACCAACCAATATAAGCTAAGCCACAAACCTCCAAAATGCATTTCTCGGGAAAGTGGGTTTCCTCACGATGTTTTCTTTCACCGCTGAGCAAGTGATAATCATTTATGATACAAACATGAATTCGCAAACGAATTCGAAAATCATTGGTTTAGGCCTATGCTGGGATTCGAACCTGCGACCTCTGCGACTTCATTGGAGTCAAGCGGTCTATCAACTAGGCTACCACTGCTTTCAAAAACGTTTATTTATTACGTTGAGAAGTTACAGCATCCCTGTGTGCCGCCTAATTCGTAAATGCCAGCGAGACCGATATCCCTTAGCGGCTTGGCCATTTATGATTAAAGTAAGACGCAGAAAGGGTGAGATCGGCGCCCGATACGAATTGATGCGGGGCCGAGAATTACCGTTCTATACGTAGTATTATGCTTTATTCTATAATAGTGTTACTTACCAATCCCCACACACAGCATATTTCCTCTCTGCTGGGAGATGACTCGAACAATCCGCACGATATGCTCAATGGCGTCCTTGAACAACACCAGATCCATCTTCACTACACCGGGACAACTGTTGTATTCCTCCAGCTGAACCGTTATATACCTAGAAACAATGAATCTTATTTAAGACAAAAACATAAAGATTGAAAGTTTGACTGGAACCCGTAGCCTTGTGGTGTTTGTTACAAGCATTATAGGGTGTGACATTCAGTGCTAAGATCAGTTACGTCAGACATTTAGGAGCGCATCTTATTAAGGAAGTATTTTACTCTAAGTATTATAAATACCATCCCGAATATCAATAAATGATTATATCTCAGGTTTCAACGAATATATTATTCGTCAACAACACAATACCTCATCATCATCTCCCCTAGCGTTATCCCGTTTTCAATGATGAATGGTCCGCTTACCTGACGATTTGACAAGCCCGGGATTTTTACAGAAGCTTTTTTTTCAGCGAAGGGAAAACCAGCCTAATGCGGGTTAGGTCACATACTTCCGAAACGCATTACACGGAAATGTGGATTTCTTCACGCTCTTTTCCTTCACCGCTGAGCACGTGATAATCATTTATGATCCAAACATGAATTCGAAAATCATTGGGTTAGGTCCGTGCTGGAATTCGAACCAGTGACCTCAAAGTGAAAGTCAAGCGTTTTTTCAACTGGACTGCCACAGGTTCTACTATTAAAGTTTTTTACTTACTTTCTAAGAGCATCAGGGTCATTCAAGTCGTCGTAGACCTCGAACGGGTTGAGGAAGTGTCCGAAAAGCGGCGACTGCTTGTTGGGACACAGCGCGTGGAACGTCAGCTCGAAGTGCTTGCCCAACTGGTCGCCCATGTGGTTCATGAACCAATCGCGATCTCTTAAAAATTAGTTGATAATAGTTGGTCTAACAGAAAGATTCAGAAACAGAAACAAGAACAAAGATATAGAATGAGTCAGGTGAGATTGTGGTCTAACGCGAGCCTGTTTTATTTAAAAAATAACAGCTCGGTGAGGCGTGAATACTTAAGTTCATCTTGCAATGGATGCCCCTCTGGCTACCCCAATTGGGATATAGCCGTGAGTATTATGTGACGTAATAACGGCTTATTTGTGCGAAAAAAATAAACGGCGATATGGCTGACCACCAATCACTTTAGTCCAACAGAAAGCTCGATGAGGTGTGGGTTATGTGTGTAGTACTCTAAACCGGCGAGAATGTATGAAGTGTTTTAAAAAAGAAATTAAGACAATTGTGGTACCTTTATTTTTAATTTTGAGGGTGGTACCTATATCCAGCAGTGGGAAGACGTCCGCTGTTTAATGGTGACGAAAACAATTCGATAGAAGATGCTGTTGACAGTATGCACTTACTTGGTATCAATAAGTCGATCAGAGAACACTCTGAAGCATTCGCACACCCATAGCCGCAGAAACCGCGGCCGCGTATTCTGATAGTCCTTGTTACTTCTCAGCAAACCCTGGTATCAAATGAACGAACTCATGAATATACGACAAGTGATAGCTTTTTCCTACAGTCAATATGTCATGTGGAATAGCCAGTAAGATGACATTCCTTTGTAGCAACTTTAGTGTATTTTACCATACTTCTCTGTAGGAATATCCTATCCAACATGACGGAATTTCCAACTGTGTCAACATACCACACACCAGCAGGGCTATGATGCGTGTCGTGACATAATTTTGTCATGGCCTTTTGTCGTAGTGACATGACTTACTCGTAAGTCTATATATCGACGGGGCTAACATACGCGTACATTTAAGTCATCTCGTTCTGTCAAAAGACGACATTGTGAAATATCTCTACAAACACAGCTCGCTCATAGCCCTGCAGATATTCCATACACAAATCTCATTCTTACTATGTGCTGTCTAACGGGTAAGTGCGACCGATCCTCTGCTGCCCGTATCCAGCGTTTTCCCACGACCTTCAGAAGGTCATTGGTCACTTTATGGGTGTTATTGTATAATAATACAATATGATGATATTAAAAGAAAACATCGTGAAGAAACCCACATTCCCAAGAAATGCATTTTCGGAGGTATGTGACCTAATCTGTATTGGGCTGGTTTTCCCTTAGCGGGTTGGAAGATCAGACAAATAGTCGCTTCTGTAAAAAACGAACCTGTCAAATCGTCAGGTTAGGTAAGCGGACCCTGTGGACAATACAAGCATGGTTAACACTAACCTGGAATATCTTGGAGATATCTCGCAAGTTGAACAAGTAGTGCATCTTGCTCGGTGTCGGCAACAACTTCGCTACCACATTGTTGAAGATGTCTATAGTCGCGGTTAACACTATCTTGCCTGAAACCATAGAAATAATAATACGTATTAGACGGACATTTCCCACCCTGTGCCAATTATTACCTATGCCGAGATAGATTTACCTCAACCCAGCTGGGTCTCACTTCAGTCAAAAGAACGTAAGCCGGCTAAGGAGTAAGGAAGCGCGCGCGGACTGTCTGTCTGCTCGAACTTACGCGTTCGACGGCACACCACCATCTTCGTCGCCGTTCCGTAACCGCCTTCCTTCCTGCCAAGACCCCTGCCCACCTCCACTTAAGCCAAGCAATTCATATTCCTACATCTTCGAGTTGCAAAAGTTACAACACATATAACAAGAAGGCACTGCGGGTTCGTGAAGATGTTTTTTTTTTTTTCACAGAATCATCTTACTTTTACCTTTTTTTTGGAGCAGCATGGTGGAGTATCCCCTATACCCTCTCCGGTTGATTGAGGGGAAGTCTATGCCCAGCAAAGGGATGTTTATAGGCTGATTATGTACGTATAACTAAAAGAAAGAATACAGTGTTAATAAACGCACCAACGCCCTTGGTTTCCTCGTCAAAGTCCTGCAGGTGCTGGCGGATCATGGTGCCGAAGATCTTGACGAGCTGCTGCTCGGTGGGCGCGGTGAGGTAGAAGGCGTGGAAGCAGGACAGCAAGCGCGGCGGCAGCGGCGACCGCGCGCCGCCCGGCGGCCCTGCTGCACCCGCTAGCACCATATTCTGTACACACCAATCATGTTTTACAATACATACATAGCTGTAGGAAAGTGAAAATGCTATGTAAGGATAATGAATGGGAATTTGATTTTTTATGGTGTGAAAGGAGGATGGTTAATGAATGGGACGTAAGGCAGTTTTAAAAAGTAAGAAAGGGGAGTCTTTGGTGCGATGTCGGTCGGGTGAGAGGATTTTGTTTTAATATAAGATGGTGCAATGATTTTTGTAAAATATAAGGAGTAAAGACATTTAAAATATCCCGTGTTATTTCTATATCCCACAATTTACATACAATCAAGTCTATTCCCTGTTGGGATAGGCATCTGCCTAACTACCGATACTATTTGTTCGTTGATGTGTTGTTATCAGATATTGTTGCGGTTATTGACACTTTCAAGAACATAATATCTACAGGCGTTTCGATTCGAAAGTGTTATCATCCTAACGGATAGCCTGCTTGACTATCAATTACTATGGAAATAATTATGGACTTTGTATGAAAAAGCACACTGTGACGTCATAGAAAAAAAGTGTCAAAATGAATTACGTTTTACTTGATTAAAATTCAAAAATAAGTCAAATAGAAAAAAGAAAATCTTTTTCGTTGGTTTTACATGTGTCTTTATTTAGTAGGTAATCAGAACCTAGTATACGACCCAATTCAGGACAGTACCTTAACATTCTTCCGCCACTGCTTAGCGCGGTCAAACCAGTACCCGTAGTCGTGCCACAGGCGCATCAGCTCCAATGGCGGCTGCGACCCGTACTCGTCTCGTACAGGCATGTTTATGTCGTCCATGAACGCTATCATTTTCTTACCTGTAAGGGAAATGGTCAACATAAATACATACGTAAGTCCAGGTAGGCAGAGACCACAGAATTCTACTTATTAGGATTCTGAAATACCACCTTCGCTTTCTCCGCTCTCATCAAAGACTTCATGCGTGCTCGCCGGACTCTTGACATAAACAGCCTTTATACATCCCACTGCTGAGCACAAACCTCCCCTCAATCAACCAGAGATATGGAGAATACGCCACCATGCTGCTTCACTGCGGGTTGGTGAAGGTGTTTTTGTGGGACTAACAAACAATAATCTTACAAACAGCATAACATAAGCTCACATCTATATTGGGGTAGTCAAAAGTACATCCATCTGAAGATGAACTGAGTACTCACACCTCACCCAGCTTTCTGTTAGACCCACGTTGCATTTTATAATTTATCTTCGACCCAGTCTCCTAGCCTATTGTATACATACCTCCAGCGGGTACGTAGTTCCCTTTGGTTCTCTTCTCCAACCTGGCTTCTATGATATCTTGGACATTGGCAGCCGTCGTTTGCGCAGACATGTTTATCACTTGAGTACTATATCTGTTGTACAAGAAAAAAAAATTGGGTATCAAGGTATATGATCAGCTTGTGGGTACTATAGTTGGGCATATGCCTCCTTGTAGTCCGATTAATCGGACCAATAGGAAAAAAAAGTTTAGGTCGTCCGATTTTCGTAGGACAAAGTATTCGGACCATGTCGACAAAGGGTTTCATTGTTACGTGAGTCTGATTACTTTTTACCAAATGGCAAAACATGAAATAAATAGAAAATTGTAATCGAAAAAAATCTGACTCTGACGTGACTTGAACCCGCAGCCCTTGTCAACCCGGGACGAGCGAGTTAACCATTACACCACCGGGTCCATATCCAGGTCGATTTAAATTTTCACTTTGTGAGTTTCCCTGAGTACGGGTAAGTGCTATAAAAACAAAAATTCTTTAAAACACAAATTTGTATAAAAAAGCAAAATATGTCATAGAAAAACATGCCCAACCAACCCATACCTTAAGTAGCGTCTTTCGTAATACACCAGTCTTTAGTAATTAAATATTATTATTATTAGGTAACTTGTGTGATCCCACTGCTGGCCAAAGGCCTCCCCCATGTCTTTCCAAGTATCCCGGTTCTGTGCGAGCTCTATCCAGTCTTTTCGATAACCGTCGAGATCATCGCGTCATCGTTTTGTTTCGTTTCGTAGTAATTAATATTTCATAATATATCTTTGACCTAGGCTAAACTACGCCAATTCTAGAATGTTCGATTCTTTGAAGAAGTCTTAGCTAGAAGGAAACTGCCAGAGCAAAAAAGCACATGCATACCTGGTCGCATCTAAACTACTCAGAGTTCCCTGGATGAGGAAGGTCTTCCCGGTGCCAGTAGGGCCGCCTATAAGCACACCATACCCTGCCTTCAGCATGTCCAGGGCAATGAGCTGTACACGTATGAACTCCACAGTCGGTACTAGAATGTTGTGGAAACCGAGGCTGGAATAATGTTAAGTCTTTTAAAATGATGTGCACCAGATAGAACCATTCTGATTATAGAGTCAGCGGCGTCTAAAAAAGCCACATCAATTTTAAAAAGCAATTTTGCTATTTGACTTGCGCACTTACTATTATAGAGGGCGTTAGTGACACCGTATCGAATACTGAGGAGGTTGATTCAGCTCAGTTCATTCTGAGTTAAGACATGGAACTGGAAATAATTTAAAATAAAACCCAAAACACATGAATTTTGTGACGAAAAATTCCACTCGATATTAACTCAAAATCATGAGTTGAATCAACCCCCTCAGTATTCGGGACGGTGTCACTAACACCCTGAATGGGCAAATGTAAAATTGCAATGCAATATTGACAATGCAATATTGACTTATAAATAAATGAATTGCTACAATATGGCGTTTACCCCAAACGGCCAATCATCTGTCAAAATACATATTTTTTCATAAAAAGCCTATATGCAAAAAATTGCAAATAAAAGTTTTGCACCTCTGCGTTTGAGCTCTACATTGACATTTTATAGTTCATTTTTCTTTCAAAGTTACTTTCGCATTTACAATATTAATATGGATTAAATAAGATGCTTACTTAGGATTAAATCTCCAGTTATCAGGCAGCTTGTCCTCCCAGGGTTTGAAAACCCGCAGTCTCTCATCCACATAGTAATCGTAGACGGTGTCTTTCAATGGGAATACTCCTTCGTGCTCGCGGATCCAGTTGTCCAGGCGGCGGCGCGGCTCATCCTCCAGCGTTGCACACACTGACCAGATCAAGCTGGTAGAGATATACAAGTTAGTGATAATTTACGTAGATAGAGAACACAGCAAGGTAGCATTATGGAAAGATCATCATCTCCCTAGCATTATCCCGTTATTTACAGCCTCAGGTTAGAAGATTAGACAGGTCCGTTTTTTACAGAAGCGACTGCCTTTCTGACCTTCCAATCCGCGAAGGGAAAACAAGCCCAATACAGGTTAGGTCACATACCTCCGAAAAGTGCCCTTCTCGGGAATGTGGCTTTCTTCACGATGTTTTCCTTCACCGCTGAGCACGGGATAATCATTTATGATTCAAATATGAATTCGAAAACAAATCGACAATCATTGGTTTAGGCCTGTGCTGGATTCTCACTTTAAAAGCTCAAAGTGAGATTAAAGCGTTCTACCAGCTGGGCTACCACGGCTCTAGCATTATGGAAAGATACCAAGAGCAAAAGAGGAATCCGACGTTTGTTCTTTACGTTACGCTGGAATCACGCCAAAGGACCCGTGATCGATATTAACCCCGATCAATATAATGGTTGTGCGAATATTAGACTACCCTGCTTCTGATATTCGGTTAAGGTCCTTAAATAAATTACTAGTAGGCCCAGCAATGCATCAACCCATTCACACAAACACAAGATATTTCACCAAAATCGATTAAGCCACCAAAACACTTACGCGAAAAGGAATCTCATCTTGGTGAAGACGTCGTTATCTTCCTCATCGGGCGCAGGCGGTGCGGGTATGGGCAAGTGTCCCAACAGACGACACAAGGATCGCACCCCAGTCAATTCCTGACCTCTCACTGATGCGCCTTCAGCTAAGTGGAGCCGCTTTAGCTCTAGCACCGGGGTTAGGATCCGTTGGAAGTTTTGACGGAGCTGTGAAAAGGTTCTTAAGTTTATCGAGAATTTCTTAATCACCAGGCCAATTTTACCAGATTTTTACAGACCTGATGAATGCTTCCGCGAATGCTGCACAGGTGACCAAATATTTAGCTGACAAAATCTGACAAGCCATCGAAATGATAAGGACATTGACGTATTTCACCTCTGCCGGCCTGATTTCATGATTTAATGGGCATCGTTGTACAGACTGTGCCAATATTCTGTTCAATGTACGTTCATCCTTGAAATTATTATTACCACTATCAAGGACAGAACTTCTTTAGCACATGTCCCGATCTCAAGTCTCACACTATTAATTGAAAAGTCAATAACCCGTAGTTAACCTTGAATGTGTTACATAAACGTCTATGAATACCCACCAGCTCCCTATAATCCGGGTCAATGATGGTCTCCAGCCAAGAGTTAACGAACGGCCACCAGCCCCAGTCCTTGTAATCATTGTACACCATGCCGTTGCGAGACACCGTCGCCGGCGACGCTACTGATAGGTCGAGCGTCTCAATCAGAAGGGATACCTAGAAGATATTAGTAGGTAAAAAGACAAGTAAATAAGGTAAAACGCTAGGAAAGGAAGGTATATAAAGTAAGAGTATTTAGCCACTACATCTTTTTGTTCAAAACGAGGTAGTTTTTGGTATCTATCTTGAGGTACCAGCTTATAAGTCGCATTTCGCTAAAGACTGTGCAGGGTGCAAACGCAATGCTGAACATGCATTTGTCCAGCATTAGGACATTACAGACTAGTAATAATAAATTTGTCGCTAAATAAACGACCCCAGAGATAACCAGATACGTGCTAGAGCACGATAATGACATCCTTTAAAAATATACTTTTTTGAGCTTATGCAATCACTGAACCTGGAAGATACTTACAAGGTCATTGATTAAACAAAATGGCACATTCACCTGCGCTGGCATGGATATCCTCTCACTGTTGACAAGCGTGAGCAGTTTGTTATCATCCATCACGGAGTTGAGGTTCTCAATCCACACCGCGTCTACTGGACCATCGAATATGATCCATTTTAGATCAGGTGATTCATCTTAAACAACATATTCGATTAGAGCTTGCAGATACAACATACGTTCATAAGTTCGGTCGCATATACAGCAGGAATCATCTCAACCTTGAACCCACATGTTAGAAGAAGTACTATTATCTTACCTTGGCAAGTATTCCGCATGATAGACGAAAGCACACCATCTTTCCACTCTCCAGTCGCAAGGTTGAACTCTCCGTACAATTCTCCAAGCGTCAACGCTTTAGGGTTCAATGGGTGAGGCTGAACTGTCTCGAACCCTGCGACGCCTTCATTGTGGAGTCTTGTTAGAGTCGCCGCCAGCATCTTCCATGAGACAGACTTGGCTGTGTTCGTGTTGCCAAGAAGAATACTCGAGTGACGGGAATTCTGATTGGAAGACATTTAAGTAAGTCTCCGAGATTATAACCACTTCTCACAACACAACTGATATTGGACACAAAACAGAGGGTGTCTTAGAAGGCAGAACTACAAGTCATCAGAAAACATTCTTCCAAACCATCATAAAATGGATATTATTAACCGTATAAATGCATCGCCCATATAGGTAGTCCACCGTGTAAGAGAAATATAGTCCGATGGTTTAATAGGCATGATGGTTTTTTTCAGAGAAATGTATGTAAATATTCTGCTAGCGAACAAAGTGATTACGAATGCTTGCTACCAAATATTGTACTCCTTAGTGTCCTTACTTTACCACAAATACCTTTTCCAGAGAAGAAGAAGAACTAACCTTAGTCTCAAAAGTCTGTATGACTTTTAACAAAGCGGCTTTAGTAGGCTGCAGCCCTATCAACCTCATCTCCGCTGTGATAGCAGTCTCTAATACTTCATAGTCCAATGTTGGTATTTCCACTTCGGGATATATGTCGCGCATGATCCCGTCGAATAGGGGCACGTCTTTGGCCGTCAAACGGGCGACGTTCATGTCTCTCATAGCTAGGATTACCATCTGTAAGGAATGCAACAAAGGATCGCATTTATTAAATTTAAACATTTCAGAGTAGACCGTTGTGACCTTTTTTAAACCCATGTCCAATTTAGTGCAACTTAACGGGACTACAGATTAGGTGGTGTTCCAAGAGCGGACAATTATTATTGTTTACCATAGTTCATAATCACTGAAGAGCAGATAGAATAATATTTTGTAGTTCTACCTGCCTCACACATCGTTTTTCACATATTTTGGATTATTGCTTTCAACAACTATCCAAAGTTCAGACTAACCTCTTGTTCCGGCAGATGCGGGTACGCGCGACGCTTGACACCTGCATAACGTAACAACGCCACCATCGACCGAAGACCGAAGTCGTAGTGGTCTTGTTTGGACAGCTGCTGCATGGCCAGTTGGTACAGAGTGAACACCTAAAGAAAGAACATAACATAACATAGGGGGCGGGCTTATTGCCATTAACCGGGCTCAAATCCTGGAAACCACATGATATCAACTTTCTAAGATCCAAACACGAAGGGTCGAGTCAAATTCAGTGGTTTAAAGCCCGAGCAGGGATTCGAACCCTACTGTGTAAATCACGCGTTCTCCAAACTGAGCTATGACGGATTTTTGATGATTCTAAATAAATAAATAATATATTTATTTGCATGAATCCTTTGTTTGTTTGTATACTCTTTATTGCTTTAAAATACAAAGGAAAACAAATAATTGATCCTTATATAAAACACAAGCGAGCTTATCCCTAATTTGGATTTCTTCCAGCTAACCTTGGACTACCTGAAAGAAACTCAGTAGGCAAACGTCTTCTATCGTGTGGGTTATGAGGTGAATTACCAACCTCATCAACCCTGCTGTTAGGGTTATTACTTGAAACATGAAACCTATAAAAACTGAATATGCGTTACACACTTGTGGCTCGTGACACTTAATACAACAAATAAATCCACAAGTATACATATCATTTACTTCCGATACGAAGTCCTTATACCTATGAGCAAACCATATGATGAAAGGTGATCGTCCCATCGCCATCGGTAGATTCTGATTATTATTTAGACAAATGAATCACTTTCTGAATTAGACGACCCCTATTGCTAATCTACAGCTCTACAGGGTTATAATCGATAACCTTTGAAATACAAACCTTTTTGGCGTTGACCTTATAAGCGGTAAAACCATCAGAAAACAGAGTATTCTCAGCTATAATGAGCGAATCTGGCACACACATCGCTATAGGACGGAACATAGACTTGAGGTTATCTGGCAACTCAGTTCGCCCAGCGTAGCTGAAATGTTTTATTTATTTACTAATTTTCGTTCTACAAGTTTGGGGTAGGTACGGTCACGAGTACTAATAAGTATACACTTTGATACCATGTGGAAGAAATTAGGAAAAACCTATAGTTTGTCTTGCCAATGATAAACTGTTTTCACTTCACAAACAATCACAGTCGTCGGGAATGCATTCTGTTTAGGTTTTATTTATGTTTCACAGGGTTTTCTTTATTCTATTTAAACATGGGTTCCCAAGCATAGACCTCGCATTAGTTTAAACTCTCTTACCCAGGATTCATAGTAATGAAAACGCCACAGTTGGCATCCAATTTAATCTCGCATCCTTCAAACATGAACCGTTTCTGGAAGAGGGACAGTGCCAATAGCACCGCCAAGATCTGCTGCGCGACCACGGATAGCACCTCGATGTTGATGCGGTTGAACTCGTCAAAACAACCCCAACATCCGCTTTGGGCGATGCCTGCGCACATATAGATAACCTATCAACTAAAAATCTAACGTTTTGAACGTTTCTTTAAGTGGTATCATCACTTATTTAAAAACTACGCTCTTGTCGGTATAGCATTCCCCTCTATGCTACTTTTTAAGGAAGAATCGGGGAAAAATAGGGCAGTTGTTTTCCTCTTGTCTTCTGCCCCGCATAGCAAATTATTTGGATATCGCACTAATTGGGTAGCTTCCATCAATAAGTAAAAACGAGAAATTAGGTACTGGAATTTGTATGAAATTGTACTGAAACCGTGACGTCATAGAAAAACGTGGTGAAATATCACACTTATGTTGCATTTTTGTTAAATGGAACCAGTGATGAGTAATGTTTATTACTCATGTTTATTGTGGTGGTTACCACACAACATTATTTAACAACCAGTTGAAGAAACCGGCTGTTGGCTCTTTCATAGTTAACCTAGTTTGTGTAGTTTTTCAATTTATTTTTTCTGGTTTTAATTACCAAAACGCAACATACGTTTGATATTCCACCACGTTTTTCTATGACGTCACGGTGTGCAGTTGAATAACTGGCTGTTGGCTCGTCTAACAATTTTCAAAGTAACAGCATACCTGCAAAGCATTTGGCCATGGACTTGTAATCAAGCCCATCGGAGCAGTTAGTGACGACCACCCATCTCGCCAGCGCTCTGCCCAAGTCCTTGGTGGTCTCTGTCTTGCCTGTACCGGCGGGGCCTTGAGGGCTCCCGCCGCGGAACAAGTGTAATGCTGTCGTAAGGGTGATGTAGCATCTGTGGACGGTACATATGCAGGGTGTTAGTGACACCGTAACGAAAACTTTGAGGAATGATTCTGAGTTAATATTACGTGGAATTTTCCATAACATAGAATTGAAAATAATTAAAATATACACAAAAAGGTCGCGAGTTTTGCGACAAAATTCCACTCGAACTCAATCCTAAGCTGAATCATCCAGCTCAGTATTCAGTATGATGTCGCTAACACCCGGTATAGGCTTTTTTTTTAAATAGACTTTCGTTTCACCACAAATTCGCCTGATGGTAGAATTCATCTAATAAACCATTGTTTATTAAAATATATAATTATATAAATAGCTTATATGAATCCCATTGCTGGACACAAACCTCCCCTCATTCAACCGGAGCTATGGAGCATACTCCACCATCACTACATTACTGCACTGCGGGTTGGTTTGGTGGGCGCAATTCTTTTTTTGGGGTTGGTCTCAGTTTTGCGACTTAACGCGCTCTCCGAAGCACGGAATCACCTTTTTTGTTTTGATGACTCTAGCGGAGCCAACTAGTTGGCCACCTAGTTCCGCTCACATGCAACAGATGGCGTCACATTCAATAATGCAGTCTTCAAGCAGTCGCGGTTTACACAGCCAGACGCATATATAAACCTTCCAACACAACACTGTTGGATCGTCGATCCCTAGTCACACTACTAACTTGTGGCTAGTGGGGTACTATGCTGTGTTCGGTACCCCGAAAACATCCTTTGGCGGCAGCACACCCACGCCGCCAATATGACAATGCAGTTTTAATTGTATTTCGCTATGCTTACCGGTCAGTAAGAGGCGTAATGACGAGCCGACCAGAATTCCCAATGTACTCGTATGTGTAAATGGAATTTGTATTAGTTTGTCTGATATAACAATCTTCACGTTCGCGATCCCAGAAGAACTTGAGTTGCGAGAACCATTCAAATGCCGTTACAGTCATGCAACCTGAGAAAATTGGGAGAAACAACCTGAGAAAACTTAGAAAGTTGTGAAAAGAATGGAATATTATTAATATATATTATATATCCCAATTGGAATATTCAGAGGTACATCCATCGCGAGATGAACTACCCACACGTCACCGATCTTTCTGTTAGACCAACGTGATAGGTGGTAAGCAGTGTAAAGTACCAGGGTTCGAAAATGAGAAGCAAGCCGGTAAACCACGGAACCATACTGACTTCTATACGCCTGAATCGCTTTATTAGTGAAGAGTAATCCTTCTGAACTGGTAATAACCAAGCGTTGTAGTTGTAAAGTGTCTTTTAACACGCAAATATTTACCCATTTTATACATTCTATCAACGGTATCCCTAGAATGGATCTCAATAACGCAAAGGGCGTTGACTTTGCATCTTAATATCTTCGGGATATCCTTTCTGGACATCATTTGTAGCGTGGTCAAGATAAGGTTCTGTTTTTTGCGCAGTCTTTTCAGTGGTTTTTTCTCCTTCATTATTTCGCAGCGACAAAGTGTGCGAGTGCATTCCGAGGTCCAGGCGATCTGTCAGAATAATTAATTACTCTTGAAGCGGATTTCTCAATAGTCACATAACGTCCATTCGTAGAACTAAAGTAAATTACCTATACCACATTTTTTCATAAAAAAAAATGTTTGTTCATTGACAAATATTTTGCACGTTTGCAAGAAAAGACTACGAATGAAAGCTCTTTAATTCTTTAATTGGTGGAGAAAATGCTTTGTAGCTTTCCTTACAATGACAAACTAAGAAACAAGAAGAAGAGGGAAAAAGAAGAGGGTTGATGGGGTTGGTAATTCACCTCACAATCCACACGATAGAAGAAGAAGAATGACAAACTTACCTTACTGGAAGTTATACCCAGTTGTCCCGGATAATCGTTGATCCATTGTTCTCTTTGATATTTGCACTTACGTAATGCGGCTCGAGTTAATATCAAGTTCTGAAAGTATTGTAATAATCAATTTATTAAAATTTTAAAAGAATCCGAGATAGTTCTTGTCGGAGAATGTGTTTGAATATCGACTCGGGTTCTCAACCACTATATTGGACTTCGTTAGTTTGAATTCATGTTTGGAACACAGATACTTAATTGATGCCACCGGCCACGTGTTTCCAGCATTTGTGGCCGGTTAATGACGATAGCTTCGCCCCTATTACATGGGACTTAACCCTTTCACGCCTTTTCGTGCCCTCGCCGCCAATGTCTGATATATCAGACACGTAGTGATGCATGCAACTAATATCATAACTAATATCATATTTATAGGCCACTGAGATTTTAATACATTTTAAAATGTTTCAAGGAGTATATAAAAATAAAATAAAACCCATAAAACTTAAAAATAACTATATATATATATATATATATACAGATTTATTTACTACAAATTAAAACCCATCCAAAAACCCATCAAATTAATCCCATATTAATTTCGTATTTTGACGTTTAGTACAACGTAATTGATTTGACTAGTTATGGAATCTTACTTACATCTCTAAGCACAACTCTCATGGTATGTTCGAGGTTGAGCAGCCAGGTCTCCGCCGGTCCATCCAGGATCAAGTTGTATTTCCATTCTATACACTCTCCATCCTCAGACATCATCGCCTTTGCTACCGGAAGGCCAACTGAATTCTGAAATTGATTAAATATCTATAATATACATAACATAACAGCCTATATACGTCTTACTGCTGGGCACAGGCCTCTCATCAATCAACCGGAGGGGGTATGGAGCATACTCCACCACGCTGCTCCAATGCGGGTTGGTGGAGGTGTTTTTACGGCTAATAGCCGGGACCAACGCCTTACCGTGCCTTCCGAAGCACGGAATCATCTTACTTTTTTCATTCAATCAGGTGACTCAAGCCTGAAAAGTCCTTACCAAAAGCACAGTCTCACAAAGTGATTTCGACAATGTCCCCATCGGGAATCGAACCCGGACCTCCAGATCATGAGCCTAACGCTCTAACCACTATACCACAGAGGATGTTATCTTGTGTTATCTACACATATAAAAATGAATTTGATGTTTGCTAGTCTCGCTAAAAGTCGAGAACGGCTGATACGATTTGGTTAATTTCGGTCTTTAAATATTCATGGAAGTCCACGGATACGTAGTACACCAGCTCATCTAGTCGTAAATAATGCTTATTGACCATTATTATTAGTAACTATTCTTTATTTAATCCCATAAGGTCCAAATTTCTAGACACAATTTTCTAAATGTACAAACTTCATATTTGGAACATACTCAGGGGGGAGTCTTAAAAGGCCACAACAAAGCACCATCTAAAAAGCAATATTGCAATTTGACATAATATACGCATATAAAAGTGCGCAATATCAAAAAATGACAAATAGCAATATTGCTTTTCTAGGTGGATTGCTTCAATGTGGCCTTTATAACCCCATAAAATATGTTTAGTATAAGTCTTTACACAAGTAAATGAATAAAAAATATACTATACTTACTAACCTCATTATTCTACATAACAGAAATAAATATTAAAATTAATAAAATAAAAATACGTATCTTCATTATCACATTTTAATAAAATAATAAATAATAAAATATTTTAATCACAGAAAATATTAATTATTATAATACTTAAATTATATACTAGGGGCCTGTGAATAAGCGTCTGATAGCTTATCCAGAACATCTGATAGCTAATCAGATACTTATCTAACATTATTCGAGACGTGCTTGACAGTAGAGCCATCTAGTAATCGCAACTTTATGGGCTAATTTCAAAAAGTGAATAACAATACTTAAAAAAGCACTGGCTTTTTGTTTTGTATAAAATTTACACAATTTCCGTTATTTTTGCAGTTTATAACACAACAACAATAATTTTCTTTATTTGGCATTGACAAGTTTTCTGAGCCCCTTTTGTTGCACATTTTTGCCGCGGCACGCGCTGCGATCGTTTACTATATTCCCACCACACACTTCGCACATTCCCAATAGTGATACTGTTATCAGACAGTTACCCAGCAGATACACAATCAGATACTTCATCAGTATAAGTCGGAAATTGATGGCATATTTACTTACTTTTCCCAGTAGTTCATAATTTAGAGTTGATATTACGATCATACCCGACTGTTTAAAATAAACAAAATTATTGCCATCTGAAGATATTGGAAATCATTTATTTACTTAGGATAGGTAGGTACAGTCACAATATAATGTAAGTCAGTGTTAAGAAGTCAGGTAAGGTTGTGAAGAGTAATATCAACTCTATACATATACAATTTACTGTCAAGTTCAGGTAAATGAGACACCGAATTTCCGAACTATATTTATCAGCTAGTGGAGACAGGCCCTAACAAAAGTAATTTCTAGTCAGTGTTTATTCATACACACTATTTTCTTGGGCAACGAGAGAACTACTTTTAGAACCGCCTTCTTATCCTCATCAGACCGACATGATAGAACCATGTGAAGGTAATCATTAAGCAATCCTTGGGCTCTAGCACTTGGATGGTTCATCAGAAGTATTGTCAATGCCTGAAAGAAAAAAGAATACATATTATAACAAAGTGACTTTAACTTCAACCCTACTTCTTTCCTAATGTGGGTTGTGAGATAATACACCTCATCAACCCTAGTGTTAGGGTTACAATTACCCACTATAGCCCTATGACATGACTTGTATAATAACTACATACATCAACCATACTCTTGACATTCAATTTCTAAAACAGATTCCTATATTTGTAACTATATTTATGGTTTTTTTTGGTGGTTTTTTTTTTTGCACTTCTATTTTGTTGTGCCCGAAAGAGTCTATGTAATATAACTTATAAACTTGTACACCATCATAGTATGCAAATAAAGAATATATATTGAATATTGGGAATGGGCATAGAATAAACAATATACCATAATATTATAGATAGGGCACTTGGTGCACCAATAAGCTAGAAGCGACCTCGATTTTAAAGGTGTATGGGCCATATACAATATAAAGTTAAACTGAACTTTACAAATCCTTAAAATGGGAAAAGTTTGCAATTACTATCGTTATTTAAAAGTAACCAGTCTTACCCTTATATAAAAATCAAAATCCAATTTAATGTCATGTTCCCATGGAGGTGATTTCTTCAACAGGAACAGGAGTTTATCCCAATCATGTGAGTACACTGCTCTACCTAGAGCTAGCTTGTACTGTGTCCTCCATTTCTTTCTGTTTATGGCATTAGATACTTTACTCTGTGATTGCAACTCAAGGAGGTTTCGTTTACAGCGTCTATTTGGCTCTGTTGTTTGGTTTTCTAGCAGGTTTAGTACTCTTTTCTAAAACAAAATAGTGTATTAGATCTAATAGTGATCCTGGGAAAAACATAACCAAATAAAAATATTTGGCTTAAAAATCTCATGACCAGGCCAGAACATTTAAAAAAGTAGTGTTTATGGACAATCTATCTGGTATTTTGTGAAAATTCAAGTAGGTAACTAATTAATAAAAGTAAATTCCAAAATAGCGGAAAGATTGCCCATCTATAAGTGTGTAAAATTTTTTTTTAATATAAGGTCCATAGAAAAAGATGTTAACAACCAATGTAACTTGTTTACAATGAGTTTACAGCGGTTCTTTGCGTTACATGACATGACCTCTGATGAACTCTGAGAGGAGTTCTGGCAGTTATAATCTATTGTAATTATAATCTAATATACAAAGTTATATAGAGTTTAGACAGATTAAACAATTTGGTACAATAAATGTAAATTTAATGAGGTTATGAGTTTTATAAGTCCAACTTTTTTATCAAAGACATTCTAGATTAGTTGCCAAGAGATCTAATTAGGCTAAGAAACAGTAACAATTTATATCTGAATCACATATTAATAACATAAATTCTTACCATTGTACTCATAGGTATAAAGTGACATTTTGCTATATCCTCTTCCATTTTTATAACGAGAAAGCACACACCAAAATTATTATTTCTAACGTTCTTTTTTTTTATTGACTTCCCATTCACAAAATCAAGCAAAAACATGAATTAAAATCAGCACGCGGCGTGTTTGTTTTTGTTTAGTTTTTTTTATTCTTTTTTTGTTTTGGTTTTCCCGAAGGGTAAGGCAAAGGGAACTATGCCCATACAGCCATGTATGACGTATTTTTTTCTTGATGATTAATGAAATGATGAAAGGTGATGATGATGAAACCTAAGCCCCCACCCTCGGAGTAGACTCCTACTCCGAACCCCAAACGAATTAACTCAAAAGTCCGCATAAACTTTTGAGTTATGAAGCGGCTTCCTGACACGAAGCGAAAATAGGCAGATACACTTTGTTTATTGAATACTCCAATATAATAACACTCGCGAATGTCTTCCGACTAACTTAATGCGATCATTAACCACAAAACACCACTTCGTATTAATTATTTGATTATTCAATGAAGAAAGCAACTGTCCCGTTCCCGTCTCCCGCCAAAAAGCCTTTTTTTTATTCTCTTTTGTTTTGGTTTTCCCCGGAGGGTAAGGCAAAGGGAACTATGCCTATACAGCCATGTCTGACGTATTTTTTTTCTTGATGATTAATGAAATGATGAAAGGTGATGATGATGAAACCTAAGCCCCCACCCTCGGAGTAGACTCCTACTCCGAACCCCAAACGAATTAACTCAAAAGTCCGCATAAACTTTTGAGTTATGAAGCGGCTTCCTGGCACGAAGCGAAAATAGGCAGATACACTTTGTTTATTGAATACTCCAATATAATAACACGCGCGAATGTCTTCCGACTAACTTAATGCGATCATTAACCACAAAACACCACTTCGTATTAATTATTTAGATTATTCAATGAAGAAAGCAACTGTCCCGCGTTCCCGTCTCCCGCCAAAAAGCCTTTTTTTTATTCTCTTTTACCCATACAGTACAGGCTAAGATCGTAAGACCATGCTGCCTAGTCTTCAGTTCAGTACACACACAATCTTTCGTTATTTTGGTTGCCAGCTCAAAAGCAAAATTTCTACTAAAACATTTTTATCTAATTAAAGAATTTCAGGGACTAAAAATAGCAAAGTTTAATGTTTTTTTATTTTTTTTTGTTTTGGTTTTCCCCGAAGGGTAAGGCAAAGGGAACTATGCCCATACAGCCATGTCTGACGTATTTTTTTTCTTGATGATTAATGAAATCATGAAAGGTGATGATGATGAAACCTAAGCCCCCACCCTCGGAGTAGACTCCTACTCCGAACCCCAAACGAATTAACTCAAAAGTCCGCATAAACTTTTGAGTTATGAAGCGGCTTCCCGGCACGAAGCGAAAATAGGCAGATACACTTTGTTTATTGAATACTCCAATATAATAACACTCGCGAATGTCTTCCGACTAACTTAATCATTAACCACAAAACACCACTTCGTATTAATTATTTAGATTACTCAATGAAGAAAGCAACTGTCCCGTTCCCGTTTCCCGCCGAAAAGCCCAAAGTTTAATGAATCTGCTTAAATGTTGCTTGGCTGTAAAATATTTAGGCGAATATTTTATTTGTTAGGCGCGGGTAAAATAGAGTAACAGAATAACCTTAGCGCCAAAACTTACCTTTTCAATCCGAATTTTGTTAACATTATCAAATAATTTCTTCAAATGAACTTGAATTAGTTGAGGCTTCTTAGAATTACCAAGAATTTCCAATAAATCGTCGTTAGATATAAAATAGAATCTTGGAAATAACTGACGTTTAGTCTCCAGGTATTTTTCCAAAGCTCTTAGAATGTTATCCAAGTTATCAACCATTTGATTAAGTTTATTAAACAAGTAAGGTGGTGGTTTAAATAATATGGCTTCAACAGCATTGGCTCCTTTATGCATACTATAAAACGAATTATTTAAAGTTGGTATTATTGCTGATATGATAAAATAATTATAGTTTCTTAATTTTGATGATATAGGTACTGACTTGAAAGTTATATCAGTCCAGTCGGCCATAATACCTTCGAAGATTTCAACTTCAGCTGGCAGTTGTTTTCTAATATCTTCCCCGCTGAATATTTGTTCCAAATACAAATATCGACGTTGGACTTGTAAAGCGATCTATTTAATAAATTAAGGATTTTAGTAAAGACTGACATATTATGGATTCGTGCAGCAGTCATAGTAATAGTATTATGTTAATAGCTATACGACCTTCTAATCTAGACTAGGAGCAAATAAAAATATAATAGTATATAATAGTAATAACGGGTATCAGCATGTATGTGAGAAATTATTATTAAATAAATAATGATATTTCGTACATATAAACTAACACGAAAGTAGAATATTAATTTTACCTCAATGCATTCTGCAACGATTCCCAAAGATTTTTCCCAATAATCGACTTCTTTTATAAAAGGTTCAACGTATTTAGTAGACTTCATTGACGAAAGTTGAACTTGGTGATCTTCTAAAAACTAATAAAAGAGAAAATTACTATTGTGGATACTACTTTTTACTACTTATAATAATTTAATTCATATCACTTAGAAAAACTCATAATTAAATCTAATAAATGGTAAACCTGAGAAACTTCTTCTACGTTCTTAATTTTGTACATGTCACCCTTGTGATGGGACATTTCGAATGTGGTGCTTTTCCATACTTCTCTGATTGCTTTCAAACCGTTCTCGATAGCCAATTCCATTGTGGCCGCATTTGATATTTCAGCAATTTCTTCTGCATAAGCTTGAAAGTTCAATCTCATAATGAGTTCTAACTTGAAATCCGGTGAATACTGATCGAAATCACTGAATATAAATAAACATTTATAATGTTCATATCAATAATACTAGGCTAGGCTAAAGAGTGATTGATACAAAAAGCATTTTATAGTGTAAATTTGTATTTATATTTCACTCATAATAATAACATGGCAACTTACACTCCTACAAGAGCTTTTATTCTATCCCAATGTCTTTCTCTCATGCAAGGATTTTTCAAATCACCTATCAAAGGTAAAGTTCTTCTAAAAGCATCTACTTTGACGCGAGTGGTATCAATAATTTCCCAATTCTTCTCCTTGAGTTGCCGAGAAAGGCGATTAAAGTTTCTGTGGATACAAAATATTGGGTTTATTTTAAAGTCATCTTTACAGACATATAAGGAATTAAATTACTGTAAGTACTTTGGTTGATAACATACCTAAAGAGAAACATGACATTTTCCTCCATTTCGTCAGTCTCCATTTCCCAAAAGGTTTGTGACTTATATTTCTCCCACGATTCCTCCCATTGCAGTACTAAACCCCAAACTTCCTCCAGTTTCTCCAGTTCTTTCTCCATTTTCGCAAGATCTAGATTCACTGGCAGCCTAATTGAGAGATACATAATTATTAGTTAGATTATAACGCATACTTCTCTACATTATTGAAAAAATAATTTTAGTATTACGTTAAATTGAATACTGCTAATCCATCTCGAATTTCAGCTTCTTGAGCTCGTAGAGCATTTAACATTTCCCTGAATTGTTTCAATTGAGCTACAGCATCTTTAGCACTTATGTCAGAACTAATAGGAGCAGTTGCATAAAAGTTTTCGCAAAATTCTTTGGCAGCTTCTTTAAATTGCTGTTAAGAAAAGACAGTAAATAAGGATTTCAAAGGGAAATAGATAGGAACCAAAATAAAGGAATAAGAGATATAGGTAATGAAATAAAGAAAAAAAGGTGACAAGTCCAATATTTATGATTGAAATACCTCGGCTTGTTCTAATAGTTCTGCCTTGAATTTTTCTTTGTTGGCTTCTAAATTTTTTTTCGCTTCCTCAAGAAGAGCCAAATACTCAGCCCATATCACAGGAATATTTTCGTGCCTTGTAGTCATGTCAGAACTTACTTCTACTTCGAACTTACCTGAAATACAATACTTGAAATTAAAGCACAGTAATGTATAAAATGACAGATAATGTTACAAATTATTAAATCATCTTACCCAGTGTAGTCATTTGATCAGAAATAGGTGGGAAAGTTTTTTCCATAATAGGCACCTCAGAAAGAAGGCGTTCATATGTAGCTATTGAAGTTGCAAGCTCTTTTAACGTTGCAGGTGCCTAAAAGTAAAATTCACGTTTCTATTAATTTATACACAAATCAATAGGTACTCAGGTTATAATGACGATTCCAATTCTACAACACCCAAAATAACGTGAAGATAGCTGAAATGTATTTCGTTTTCATTTGGCTTCAATAGTCTAAATAGGTAGGTAAATATAAATTAAATTATCAAACATTGCGTCCAGAGTTGTAAAGAAAAAGATAATTGTAAAGAATAATATTGCAATTTTTCTCACCCTCATTGCATCTTCGCTACTTTTCTCTACATATGTGTACACACGATCAATATTTTCTTCTGTCATAGATCTCAACAGCTCTCCTAATTTAATTTGCCAAACAAGACAGTGTGCTATGATAGCTTTTTTCAATTCACTCGAATTTAGCGTTACAAAATGTACCTGGATAAAGGTCAAAGCTCAAGCCCAGGCCTGATGCAAACGAAATGTTATTCAAATTATAGATTAAAGTAAGTAATACAGTATATTATGCTATGCAGTATTGTTTCGCCAATTTTTACCTATACTTTCGCATTCGCATATACGCTCATGCCTATTTCCCACCAGAGGCAGAGTAAGCAGGAATAAAGAGAGGGACATTTTTGTCTATAATTTGATTACTTTTTGCTTGCACCAGACCTAGGCTTTTGTTATAGCCATAATATAATAAATTTAAAGTTCATTTATAATCCAAATGTATGATCTTCCATACGAATTACCTGATTAACAGTTTCTTGTATTTGTACAGTATTCGCTAAGTCACTATAACTAATGATTAAATTATCGAAATCATTTGCAGTGTGACCTTCTTCGTAATACTTCTTCAAAAATTCATCTTTGTCTACAACCCAAATGTGACTGTAAGGATCCCACATGGAGATGTGAACGTCTATTAGCGAAATGTTATATTCGATTTCTGTAATCATTTTTTTTTTGGTTAATAAAATACATATCATCCTTTTTAGGACAACCTTTTTTGCATAATGTTAGTTACCTTCTTCTATTAACGATTGTAGTTTATTACTATCTGGATCTGTCTGTAATACTTCCCAGAACTTCTTCAAAGGTCCCGCTGGTAATGTAAACTTTTCAAAAAGACGTGGAATAGTGCTTACGATATGAATAATTTCTTCCAGTATAGTATTAAAAGTATCTCTTATTTCGTATCGACCTGGTATGAAAAATACATCTTTTTGCTCAAGGTACAAATTCATTTTAATAAGAGGTGACGGCGCCATTGTCCCTGTAAAAATATTGTAACGAATCATTAAGTAAACGGGTCAATTTTATCCATTGATTCTTATAGTCTTGCTATGAGCTACTGCAGCATAAAATTATGAATTGTGATTATTTTACTGCCTACCGTCACCGTGTACACATTTGTACATATTTTGCATTGTACATTTAACAGCCAGTCGCAAAGCATCTTCAAGTAAGCCATCATATCTTCTCACATATTTAATCCAATGTTCAGCCATCTGAAATGGTAAAAAAATACATATACGTAATTAACTGTTCGAATTCGACCAACTGAATTTTAAATTAATTTGACAGAATTAAAACTAGCGCCAACTTTTTTACACATAAAAAACGAAGAACGAAATGAAGAACGGCATTAATTTTTGAGAATTCAATTTCAATATTTATTTACCTGAGTAATTTGGGATTCAAAACCTTCATAAACGATAACTAGATAGGTAATAATCAATTTATACATTTCTAATATATCTAAAGAAGCATTTTCTTGCATGCGTCTTATTTCTTTTCTAAGATGTTTTATGTCAAAAACGTTATAAATGTCAAACTCGATCAACGGGGTATCGCATATTTTTTCCATAATTTTAACCAGATTAACATTACAATTTTTGTAAGTTGTTAGGAAATCTTGCAACTGAAATAGAGAGAAAAAATATTTATAATAAATAATTTTCAGCAGAAATATGTTCTGTTTATCTTATAAGATTGAATAAGTATACTTCTCCAATTTGCTGCACACAATCAGCAATATAAGCATCAGACATAGTCGAAGTCCAGGTCAGTTTTGTAATACCGGGTTGGACCTTTTTTTCACAGGCCTGTTAAAAATTAAAAAATGCCGTTTTAGTAGGTTTTTAGGACAATGGCAGCATTTTGGAAGTAAATATCAATGTCAGTGGCTCAAAAGTCATACATCTCAGAACAAAAACTATAAAAAAAGACAATGTCAAATTGACGGAAAACTTATGTCAGCCAGCAAGCAGTTTTCATTCAAAAAACAAGGCGCGCTTAACATTTCTATTTTATATAATTTATATCTGATTGTGTTGTTTACAATGAATACCTAGAATTTTTGTTTTTTATGCCTAAATGTGATTAAACATGAACTTAGGTGATCCTGAGTTGGAGCTTATCGATCCAACACCGAACATTCATAGTCTTTTTATACAGTTTGATAATTTGTTTTTCTGGACGAAACTGGCGAGTCGAGCAGTTGTGAGATGGAGCAAGAGGATGTATTCATGTGCTGGTGTATGCTCGTGAGTACATTTGTTTATTTTTATATCCAAATCCGGTTAGAAACCAGCAGTATTGCAGCGTCGTATCTAATGCTGCCCCTGGCTGCGGCACTAGCATCTAACAATGGAAAAGCCTAAAATATATGAATTTTGTAATCCCAGAACATTTATTTACGTTTACGTACAGTATTGTATAAAGAATCTCTTAACCTCTCATATGCCGAGATACCAGACACAATAGATTTTACATTGTGTCTGGTCGAGATCTGCGTTCCGGCGTTCGAAAGATTAATGAATAATAAAAATAGTGTGTGCCACATGCCTCTTCCAATTCCTTCCACCAATTGCTATCCACAAAACAGTTTTAAGTAAATTCCTGCACTACAAGAGACTTGACGAAACATGAATTTAATAAAAAAATACTTTTAATAAATAAATTATTGTTATTTATGATATTATTTTCCAGTTACGAAGGTAGAGGAGGCCTCTGCGACATAGCTCTGAGCGAGCCTCTACTCAAACTTCGACCTCGCAAAGATCTGGTTCAGACACTACTTCATGAGATGATTCATGCCTTCCTCTTTGTTACCTGCCGTGACCAAGACAGAGATGGTCATGGACCCAACTTCAAGGCCCATATGTATCGGATTAATCAAAGAGCTGGACTCAACATTAGCATTTACCATGACTTTCATGATGAGGTGAGGATTATTTAGATAAATAGATAAAGTCTTCTTTTTACCTATGACACAACACATTACAAAACATAAAAAATCAAATAAACCGTAAATTACAGGCAAAAAGGCTGCTTTTATTCTTTTCTTCTTAGCCATAACACCGTGCGAAATGAAGTAGGTTCAAAAATGTTACATTGACCTTTAATAAGTTTATCCATGATAATTATGTTGAATAAATGATTCTGATTATAATTTATTTAGTAATTGGAATTAGAATAAAAACAATAACCAGTGCAATTTTTTCATGATATTAAAAGATAACCTATCTATACATATTTATGCAGATATCACTTAAGTAGACTCTTGTTTTTGGTTACTTACCGGGATAACATTTTATCTAATTTTGTGACCAAATTTCGTGTGTCTTGTCCTCATTTCTGTAAAACTTTGTGTTTATCTTAAACAGTGTTATTAGTTTTTTGTATATTACACAGTTGACAACAGACATGAATGGTACAATAAAAGCCTGACACAAATAGATTATGAAAATGAAAATATGATAGTGTCAGTGAATAAAGGCTATTTTTAATTATTTATTTATTATATCACATATAATAAATAAACGTTCTTCTCTACCATTGTTGCAGGTGATGCTTTATCAAACACATTGGTGGAGATGTGATGGTCCTTGTACATCCAGAAGGCCACATTTTGGCATAGTTCGGAAGACAGTAAACAGGGCACCAGGCCCATCAGACAGCTGGTGGGAGTGCCACAGAAGAAGTTGTGGTGGCACATTCATCAAAATCAAAGAACCAGAAAAACAAGGAAAGCCAGCTAAGAAAATTGCACCGCCTAAACCAAAGGAAGACATTACTAAGTACATTAAGACACAAAAAACAACCAACAATAACATACCTGCAAAACCTGTACTGAAAGATAGTAACAACATCCCAGTTAAAACTAAGAGCAATGGTGCAAGTACAGTCGTAATAACTAAAAAGGGTCCAATATTCAATCCCCAAGTCATCAATAAACCACCTGATTTGTTTAGTGGTAAGGGTCACTTGGTGGATGGAGGTCGACAAAGGTCTAATTCAGTTGGCGTACTTGAACAAGTAAGAAACGTTTGGGCAAATAAAGTATTGCCTGAGAGTCCGACGGCAATTCTTAATAATAAGCAAAATGTTATTAAAAGTAAACCACTGAATACTACTGTTAATATAAACAATTTTTCAAAGGCAAATAAACATAAAGCAGATTCTCCTATTAATAGCCCTCCAACAAAAATAAAGAAAATTGACGACTATTTCAAAAACACAGCATCAACAGTACTTAAGGATTTATATGGAAAAGATTTTCAAGTGACACAACCAGAAAACTGTCAAAAATTAGTTGCAGTGGCCAAACCACATACTGAAATAGATAAAAAGCCAGAGATCAATTTGGCAACCTCTATAAAAGTTAATGTAGTAGATTGTCCAGTTTGTAATAGCAAAATTAGCAGCAATGAAATAAATAGGCATTTAGACGAATGTTTGAATAAAGAAGTGATAGAAACACTCACCAAAGATAATCAAATACAAACACCTGTACCTACCTCTACCTCAAAAGAAGATAAAAAGCATTTAAAAGAAATTGTTGGTGTCTTACCAACCATACCTACTTTTAAAGGGAAAAGTGAAGACGTATTTAACCCTCCTTTCCAAGATTTAGAAATGGTACAAAATGAATACAAAAAAGAAATTATAAAACTAGAGAAAGAAATAAAAAAGGAATTTGAAGAAAATGATTTTGATTCGAATGACGTGAATAAAGTTAAAGAAATTGTACAGAAGATCAATCATGATAAACACATAAGGCAATTTGGAATTTACGATGTTCCAAAAGAAGAGAGGCCTAATAATGTTGATTTTGGATTTTTACCTTCCTTCTTAGATGATGTTGCATGTGAAATTAAAACTCCTAAAGTTAAAATAGAGCCTGGTACAAGTAGAGACGGAAATGCAGAAAAAAATGACCAGAAATGTGCTTGTTGTGGTAATAAAGTGAATAAACCAATTGAAGAGCATTTAGATGAGTGCTTGGCTTTCTTTGGAAATAATACTACGATACCAGAAGAAGGCGCGTCAACAAGTTTTGCTAATGAGACTATAGTAATAGATGATGACGATGATATTTTTGATGAGACATTGACGATGAACGCTACTGGCACTAAAACGCCATGTCCATGCTGCCTCAAGATGGTTGAGGAAGCTGATATGAATGCTCATTTAGACCATTGCTTGAGCTGAAAAGCTGTGATAAGGAAAACCAAGGTAACCGTTTTGTTATAATTAGTTGATTGAACTGTTATGAATAATTTATACTTAATGTGTTGATTATACGTAAATGAGTAGGTAAATGATTATGAATTATGTTTAATCATAATAGTGTCGCATGTGATTATTTATTAAGGTTATGAGTGAGTTACGATTGTTTGTATTCTTTAAATTGTGATATTAGAATAAAGTGTTTATGAAAAAAAAAAACAGTATTTGCTAGTTATTTAAAAAATACACTTACTGTTGTTAACGGCTTGAAAAGAAGCCTTTCTTCATCAGATAGCGAGTCTAAAATCTTGTTATATCCTTTAACAACAGCCAGTACGCTTTCATAAACAAAATACACGTTTTTACATTTGGAGTAGACCTGTTTGATAGAAAAAAAAGTTGTAAGTTCACTTGAAAATTAAGAATCAGCATAGCAATTGAGACAATAATAAGTACCTGATAAGCGTTGATTGGCACATCCAGTTTCAGGTTTTCCCAATGTTGCGCTTCTTTACACAGGTCCAAGATACTCCTGAAAATGAAAAAAGTCATTTTATGCGGGCCTATTTTGAATTGTCTATTTGTAGGTCCATCTGTATGTTCTTCAGTACAGGTCTGCAGTATGTTTTTGTGAGATCTTGGTACAAATGGGGATTCATCGATTTTCAGGGGGGTTAAATAAGCCACATCGAAGCAATTTTGCTATTTGACATTAAAATTTGTTTGCATTATACATTTATTTTTGCGAAATGTCAAATTACAATATTGTTTTTTTTAGATGAATTGCTTCGATGTGGCCTTTTTAACCCCCTGATATACTTACACATCAATATTACATTCGAGTAGTCCCGGATTTTCAGCACTCCTTCTCATCAAGGTTTTGTTTAAACCCGCCCCACACTTTTCGTCTAAATTGTGCTGTAACAAGCCATAATTTACATTAAGAAATACCTTACTAGAGCAGATTTGAATCTGTTAAATATGGCAACCCTTTACCATAGTGTCAAACTAGGTGACGTTTTACTTCTCTCTATTATCTCTCTGCAATTATGTCTGCCGTTCATACATCGATAATCAATTTATATTCTCTCTCAATGTAATCGACCTCAGTGCAATTCCTTTTATATTTGTGACGTATTAACAACAAGTGTTTACAAAGACAATATAGTGTTCGTCTGTGAAGCCCTGCTGTTTTAATGTTTACACCCTCTGCCTACATCAACCAGCTTTTATAGGTTATGGAACCAGGCAACGTTATCAAACTGCACTCATATTTCTGTGGACATAAGCTGGTGTTTTATTTTGTTGTGAACATTATTCGTGAAGATTGAAGAAAAGGATTTGATGCGCCTTAGCGGCGGTGCCGTGAGTACACGTAAGCCGGCACGTGACTCGTCGGCGTGCTCGCCGTGTTGCGTCATCCTAACCTCAACGTACAACTACATCGCGCATGATGTCTGACGAAGGTGTTCGCGCTTACAGCTTTGAGAAACTCGAAGGGGCTTCTAATTTTCATACTTGGAAGTTTTATATTAAACACGCGCTTGTACTTGAAGGCTTATGGCCGCATATTTTGAACACTGTGGAAGGAGAAGCAGCAAAGGATGCTAAAGCGCTTGCCAGAATTTGTTTGTCTGTGCGTCCTGCTTGTTTGCAATACATACGCAATGCGAAGAATGCAAAAGAAGCTTGGGAAGCTTTGAGTAAAGTCTTTGAGGACCGCGGCTTCTATCGCCGGGTGGTTTTGCTTCGTCGTCTTCACAAGATCCAGTACAGTGAGTTCTCAGATATGGCTAAATATATTGAAGCGGTCATGTCATTGGTTGAGCAATTGCACGAGATTGGGAGAGTTATCGAGGATGAAGAGGTGGCAGAATTGTTACTAAGTGGACTACCCCAGGAGTTTGACGTCATTGTTGCCGGTTTGGAAACAGCCACATTATCAAATAAATTGACGAGCGAGCTAGTTAGAACCAGGTTACTTCAAGAAGATATGAGAAGGTCGTCTTCTGACAATGTGACTGTGGACACTGCTCTGGCTGTGAAGAAGAAGATTGTGTGCCATTATTGTAAGAAGGATGGACATATCAAGAGTAAATGTTATAAATGGCAAAGAGATAAGAAGGCTAAGAATAATAATAGCAATAGCAATAATAATGTATTGTTAGCATTAAGTGCAAATAGTTTTAAAGGCAATGACTGGTTGGTTGACTCAGGGGCTACCGCTCACATGTGTAACAATGTTGGCATAATGGATAATTTTAAGGTTTGTAATAAAAATAATGTAACTGTAGCTAATAATGAAACTTTGCCCTGTATTGGTATAGGTGATGTGAGGTTCCAATTGAGGAATGGCTATGTAACACTATCAGACGTTTTATGTATACCAGACCTCTCAACTAATTTAATTTCAGTTAGTAAATTGTGTGAGAAGGACTTGTCTGTCAAGTTTTTTGGTAATAAGTGCCTTATTCTTCGGGGTGACAATCTCATTATGTGTGCCAATAAGGTTAAAATGATTTTTAAACTTGACTTCGAGAACATTGTTTCTGTGAATAGGTCGGGTGTTAGGTGTGCTTCTATGTTGCAGTCGGAGCGGGCTGACTGTGTGGTGCAGCAGGATGGTTCTCCAGCAACTGAAGATATGACTCCAGGTGGTGTTACTGAAGAGGCTGCTTTAACGGTGTCAACAGATGTGTGGCACAAGAGGCTGGGACACTTAAGTTATCGTGGTATGTATGCTCTTAAAAATCTAGTGTCTGGTGTTCAGTTCCTAAGTGATGTGCCATGCAGTGCATGTACATCATGTGTTGAGGGAAAATTGGCTGTGTCAAAGTTTCCTAAGGGGGAGGCTAAACGTTCCGCGCTGATTTTAGAGTTGGTTCATTCGGATGTCTGTGGGCCCATGCCTGTCAGCACTCTTGGAGGAGCTAGATATTTACTTACCTTCACCGATGATTTTAGTAGAAAGTCTTTTGGTTATTTATTGAAAAATAAATCTGAAGTTATGACAAGGTTTAAATTATTTAAGGCTACAGTGGAGAAACAAACCGGTTTTATGATAAAGAGATTAAGAACGGATAATGGTGGGGAATATTGTAGCAAAATTTTTGAAAGTTATTTACAACAGGAGGGTATAGTTCATGAGAAAACTGTGCCTTATAGCCCACAACAGAATGGGGTATCGGAGAGGCTCAATCGAACGCTTATGGAGAAGACAAGGTGCATGCTTCGGGAGGCTAACCTTGGCAAGGAGTACTGGGGCGAGGCAGTATCTACTGCTATTTATTTAAAGAACAGGTCCCCTACTACCGCTGTGCCCGGCAGGACTCCTGAGCAGGTTTGGACAGGTCAGGATGTGGACCTTAGTCATTTGCGAGTCTTCGGCTGCAGGGCATTGACTCTGTTAGATGCTAGTAAGCGGGATAAACTAGATTCAAAAGCATTGTCTTGTATTCTAGTGGGATATAGTGAGCAATCCAAAGGTTATAGGCTCATTGACCCTTCTCATCCTAATAATATAATAATTTCTAGGAATGTTGTATTTTTTGAAAATGAATTTATTAACAGTATTAAACCGAAGGTTAGTTTTAATTGCAATGACAAGTCTGTTCAATCTGTTCCCCCCATAATTTTAAATAAAGACAATGATATGAATAACTGTGATATTGATAATAATGAATGTAATGTCAATAATTATTTGAATAATATTTCAAATGATAATTTATCAAGTAATAATATGAATAATATTTCAAGTGATAATTTAAATAATATTTTGGATAATAATTGTATTGAATCGAATAATATTTCGAATTCAAATTCAAATGACAGTGAGTATGATGACTCTAATGATGATTTATTTATGTCTCCAGATAATGGGTCTCCATTGGCTATAGAGTCGCCGTCGTGCAAGGAGGCGCAGCTGCCGCTGCCGGATGTTTCGACGTCACCCGAGTTGGTAGCTAGAAGTAGCAGACCAGTACGTAGCACACGTTCAAAGAAGCCGGCGAGGTATGATGATTACGATCTATCTGATTCTTCTTTGCTCGTGCGTCAGTCTGTCGTCGAACCGTTGACTTATCAAGAGGCTATGTCTAGTGCTCAAAAAGATGAGTGGCAAGCTGCCATGCAAGCTGAATATAACGCTTTAATTTAAAATAATACTTGGACTTTGGTGGATAGGCCCTCTGACCAAAATATAATAAAATGTAAGTGGGTGTATAAACTTAAAAATAATTTTTCAGGTCCATCGAAGTATAAGGCGAGATTAGTAGCGCGCGGGTTTTCTCAAATATATGGCGTTGATTATGACGAGACCTTCTCACCCGTAGTACGTCACTCCACCTTACGATTATTATTTACATTAGCTTGCGAATTGGATTTAAATATTGAACATGTTGACGTCACGACTGCTTTTTTACATGGAGAACTTAAGGAAAGTATTTTTATGGAGCAGCCACTAGGTTTTAGTAATGATAACAGTAAAGTTTGCTTGTTAAATAAGAGTTTATATGGTTTGAAGCAGGCAAGTAGGGTTTGGAATACTAAAGTTAATAAATTTTTATGTAGTAATGGTTACAATCAAAGCAAATGTGAACCCTGCATATATACTAAAAAATGTGACAATAGCTTTACTGTAGTGGCTCTTTATGTAGATGACTTCTATATATTTTGGAATTGTCAAAAGGAAAAGGATACCTTATGTAACTTACTTAAATCAGAATTTAATTCTAAAGAATTGGGTACTTTAGAGAATTGTTTAGGAATTAAAGTTACTAGAGATGTAAAGCGAGGTATTATAACTTTGAATCAGTCTGATTATATTAGAAAATTACTGTGTCGCTTTGGAATGTCAAATTGTAAAAGTGTAACTAGTCCTATGTTAAATAATTGTAAGTTAGAGAAACCAAAGAATAGAAGTGAGTGTTTATCAGATGATGTGTATCCTTATAGAGAGCTGCTAGGTAGCCTTATGTATCTTTCTGTGTGTACAAGGCCCGATTTATCTTTTCCTTTGTCTCAGTTAAGTCAGTTTAGTACTTGTTTTACGAGGGATCATTGGCTTGCTGCAAAACGAATTCTACGCTATTTGAGCGGTACTATTAATTATAGTCTTGTATTCGTTAAGAGTGGAAATTTGGATATTTCTGTGTACGCGGATGCGGACTGGGCCAATGATGTCTCCGACCGTAGGTCTTACAGTGGCTTTGTTGTGAAAATAGGTAACTCCATTGTTAACTGGGAGTCACGCAAACAAAAGTGTGTAGCACTTTCAAGTTGTGAAGCTGAATACCTTGCTATAGGTGATTCTTGTAGAGAATTATGTTTTGTTAGGAATTTCATGAACGAAATTTTTGATAAACATGTTAATTGTACATTATATAACGACAATCAAAGTGCTCTTAAGTTATTAGATTTGCGTGAATATTGTCATAGAAGAACAAAACACATAGACCTTAGGTATCATTTTGTTAAGGATGTTATTAAGAATAGTAACGTTGTAACTAAGTATTTGCCAACGGAGCGGATGGTAGCAGATGTTTTAACTAAGCCTCTGAGTGGTCCTAAGCTTATGGGATTTCTTAAAGATCTTTGTATAAGAATGGTAACGCAATGAACCTTGTTTATTATGTTTGGTTTGGAAGATCTTTTTAAATAATATAGAGTTGTAAATCTGTGTATTTCAGTATTTAGTTTGGAACTAAATGTCTAATACTCTATTGTATATGTATCAAACATTGTGTAAAGGTTTGAGGAGGGGTGTTAAATATGGCAACCCTTTACCATAGTGTCAAACTAGGTGACGTTTTACTTCTCTCTATTATCTCTCTGCAATTATGTCTGCCGTTCATACATCGATAATCAATTTATATTCTCTCTCAATGTAATCGACCTCAGTGCAATTCCTTTTATATTTGTGACGTATTAACAACAAGTGTTTACAAAGACAATATAGTGTTCGTCTGTGAAGCCCTGCTGTTTTAATGTTTACACCCTCTGCCTACATCAACCAGCTTTTATAGAATCTAGGTTCGCATCTTCCAATCTACAGAAGAAATGACGTACATTTTCTGGGTGATTCTTTCAAGGTCAGAAGTATCTTTTAGTCTCCGGTCGATAATAAAGATGGGTGACTTATGCCCGTGTAACGTATAGGTACAAGCTGTTTATAAGAAACCGATATAGGAAGAGATACATACAGTCCAAAAGATCCAAAGCTCCCTGATAGCGACATCGATTGCTCCCATCAGTCTATTTGCGTGCATGATTACGTCTTCCGAGTTGCTGCACGGCATCAACCACACGGAAGCGTCGGTCATAACCTAAAAATCGTCAAAAAAGTAAATGTAATGAAATTCGGTCTCTGAACGCTTAAATACATGCGTTAGGCTTCGGCTTCGGGATATATGTTGATTCTGAGTACCTAAAAAAAGCAGTATTAACATTTGAAATTTGTGGGTATTGCGCAGTTTTATGTGCTCAAAAGTTTAATTGCAATATTCTTTTTAGGTTCCTTCAATGTAGCCGTGCAGCTGCTAGTTTCCCAGGTTTACCTATATCGTAAATACTTGGGATTGACCTTTCTTACTAGACGGACTATTAACATGATGGGTAACGAGCTGATCACCTGTCACCATACGGTTCACATTTCCCTTTGGACTTAGTGGCTCATTAGGGATTTCCTATAATATTGTGTACCATTACCCTTTTCAAATAAAGCAACCGATTCTTCCTCATACGTAAAATGACTGCTCTGCCAGCAAACGACGGTAGATCAGCTGGATGCTGACTCCGCGTCGTCACCATATCCTTCTTAGCTTCCTGCACCTCATCGCTGAACATTGCCCATACTTCTGCCGTCTTCCTCTTGAAAATTCGTTTTAGGTTCTTCCTCTTCGCATAGTTGTTCAACGAGAATAGAGCCACGACTGCTTCTTCGACGTGATTCACGTTTTCAAACACTGAATCAACTAAATTCTCTATTATGATCTGAAATTATAGTTCTAGTATTTGACAAGATTCTATTCACATAAATCGTGGTAGTATTTTATTTGTATAAGTACAGATTTTTAGGACCTTAATGACTTCGGAAGGCTTTTGTTTACCTATTTGTCTTAGCACTAGTCACAAACAGGAACCTACCATTCAGTAAATACAATAATGCTTACCTCTATGTCTTTTATCACGGTTCTGAAAGTCAATATGTCATCATACCATGACGGTGCTTGCACGTCTAGAATTGTACTGCTGACTCTCCTGATATTATTCAACGCATCGTGAAACATATGCTCAATTTGTTCACACTTATTTTCGAATTCTTCGCCGTGGGCACCACCAAATATTGGCTTCGGCACTTCTTCTAACTCGTCAATTCTAATAATAAAACTCATGAGTATATCGTTGTCTTTACATCTAATAGAGAATTTGAAAACAAAAGAAATTAAAAACTTACCTCCCAAAAATAATCATACAGTTACAAACATCAAGCATGTCGAAACATCTTTGTGTAAACGAATCGATATAATTAAATATAGACCCCGTATCGAGTTCCCAACTCGCTGGTTCGATTTCGTTATGTGCGTCGGCCATAACATCATAAACCTCTCTGTATTTCTTACAGCAATCAATGCACTTGCTGAATTCACCCATAGCTTTCTTAGTTTGACCCTCAAATAGTTCGTCCAGTTTAATGTACGTTCGACACAGGATAATAATTTGGTTACTCAGAGCTTTGAACAAATTGGTGATTCGGGCTTCTGAATTGTAGTACGGGGAATCTTTCCAAATAAATCTAAACAGATTTATAATTTGGGGAACATATTTTGGAATTTCATCAGGATCAATGACACATTCTAATACGGCGCAGGGTTGCTTAATAACTTGTAGGAATTCGATGTTTGCCTTTGCTTCCTTTATCTTTTGGATGACGTCCTCGCAAAGTGCTTGGAATTGGTGGATGAACGTGGAGTGTGTCGTCACCAAGATCTTTGTAATATGTTTCACGGCTGGATTCTTCAGTTGATGTAGTAAAGCGTTAAGATTTTCATCTGTGGATGAGTAAAAATCGTAAATTTTGACAAATTGATGGATTTCACAGAGTTCAAAATACAATTCTAGAGAGGAAAATTATGTAGGACGATTCATCATTATCAGCCCATTAACGTGCCCAGTGCTGGGGCACGGGCCTTCCCTATGGATGGATAGGGAGATCGGGCCTTAAACCATCACGCGAGCCCAGTGCTGATTGATGGTTATTAACGACTGCTAATGCAGCCGGGACCAACGGCTTAACGTGCCTTCCGAAGCACGGAGGAGCTCGAGATGAAAACTTTTTTTTTGTGGTCACCCATCCTATGACCGGCCTTTGCGAACGTTGCTTAACTTCAACAATCGTAGACCGAGCGCGTTTACCGCTGTGCCACCGAGCTCCTCATGTAGGACGATTAGCACCAATGAAACAGACAGTGGTGTGGATGACGTCGAAAAACGAAAACAGAGGTGTCTATCTTTGCAGTTTTACTTGCTAGACTTACGTCTATAAATCCAGAAGTCGTATTCATCACTGGGGCACAGTAGTTCTTTAGATGACGTCACTGAGGCCTGATCTTCCAGGCAAGATTTCATCTGATGAGTCCAGTACACCACCACGCCTTCTAATCTCTTCACCAGCTCGCGATCTGCACTAGCCATTTCATACGAGATGTTCTGGCCTTCACGAGGTATGTACAAGACGGTCAGACCGAGCATTTTATAATACATGTCTGTAAGCTTGGCTAGGAAGGTGTGGAGCTGCGTGCAGAATTCACTTTTAACACCTGCAAGAGGATTTAAGCTTAGTGGTTTATTTGTCAGATATATACAACTTACCTACGCTTTAGTATAAAGAATTATACTAGTTATAAAACAGATACTCTTCGACCTGCACCAATTCGTATCGGTGCCGAGCTGGATTTACCTCATACCCCCTCGCTGTGTCACACTTTCGTCGAAATGGCCGTAAACTGCTAAGAAGTAAGGGGGAACGCGCGTGAATTCTGTCTCGTTCGCACTTACTTGATCAGGCGGCACACAGTAATAATGCGATTTTTGTGACGATATTCCCGTCAGTAGAAATGGATGGATATTCTTTACTCCTACGGATAATTTACACTACAACCACACGAAGTATCATGATTTATTATCAACATTACAGTTACAATACTCACTATCCGGCCAAGTAGTGATCGCAAAGAAATAAGGCGCGTACACCATTTCCAGGATCGCAATCATGTTTGACTCGACGGAATCAACAAAGGTTCCGAACACTATATCTTCATGAAAAGTCTCCGCTTTGAAGACAAAATCGAGTTGCCTTATAAAATACGTTAAGTCGTATACAGGGGCAAGAGGAACGTCACTTGTGGCTTTAAGCTTATCTCCTCGGAAGTAAATACATAGTATAGGAGCTCTAGGTTCGAGAATCCAGTCCTCTATTCCTTGTTTAACGTCGTCAGTCCAGTCTTCGTCTCGTAAGTCGAAGAGTGTCGTTATCTGCATGATGAAAGTGATGAGTTTTTGTAGTTCCTCATCTTCGTAAACTGGTTTCTTTGGAAGAAGAGCTAGTTGCCTGGCGAGCTCGGCTAAGCGTTCTCTTTCTGTAAAATAACAAAGTAACAAATGTAAATCGAATGCATCTGCCAAGTTTTGAGAGAATGGTCTTTGTTAAATACCTAAATTGTGGAATAGTTGTTATGGTATGGTTGTGGATGTATATTATAAAGTTTATGTTGAAGTATACTTAATTCACAGTGGTGAATAGTAAGATAACAATACCTTCACATCATCATTAACAGCCACGCTCTTGTCGGTGTAGCATTCTCCATGCTACTTTTTAGGTAAAAAATAGGGCAGTGGTAATAATACCTTATAAATAATACATTTCATTACAATAGGTGATTCGGATTCTTCTCATTTTAATTGTAAAATATTTAGAAAGTTATCTTTAATATTTATAGTAGAGGATTAACGTAAACTTAATATAGGTTTTGTCATTTTAATTGCGGAACCATGTAAATTACCTCTGTCCTCCTCTGAATCATGACTGAGGTCATCACTCCACGCAACCTTCTCTCGCTTAGGAGTCTTCGGTTCCTCTTTTAGTTCCTCTTTCGGTTCCTCTTTTACTTCTACCTTTTCTTCCTGATCTTCCTCCTTTTTTTCTTCAGTTTCCTCCATCTTGGCGCCACTAACTAGCACTTAACACTTAGTTAACTTATTTCAGTTCCTAAAAAGAAAAATGTATTAAAATCTTTCTTATTCACTGACAGCGTATGTTTTCCATGACGGAAAACAAAAAACAGGCGTCAAAACATGTCAACGAATGTTTTGAAGGTTTTCCCGCCTTTAAGTATTTTTTCTTAATAACTGCTTGTGAGTTACAAAAAGTTTTATATTAAGATTATTCAAAAAAAACTGAGAAAAGAGTTTGTATTACGTTGTATTCACTTTAATTTGTAGTTTATTGATTCAACGTTGCTTGGCAGCGCACCCTTCCGAATCATACAGTAAGTAAGTAACACGAACCTCTGGTAAATGATGCAATGAATGAGCCAGACGAATATCATAGGATACCTATGACATTGACAAAACGGAGAAAGAGCCTCCTTCATGTTATGTAATTACTTTATAGGTACATCCTTAGGAAAGCAGGTATCTATTTTAGGGATTTAACAGGCGTTTTTTCTACGAAAGCATTAAACATAAACATAAACTGCCTATATACGTCCCACTGCTGGGCACAGGCCTCCCCTCAATCAACCGGAGGGGGTATGGAGCATACTCCACCACGCTGCTCCACTGCGGGTTGGTGAAGGTGTTTTTACGGCTAATAGCCGGGACCGACGGCTTAACGTGCCCTCCGAAAGCATTACTAATGAATATAATATGTACTATCTCTTTCATACCGATCTATTTCTAATTTCTATTATAATTAAAACCCTTTTAAATTGACGATTAAAACTAATGTCATTGTGACAAAATGTCACATCGGCATCCAAGTGAAAAACAAACTTTATTTTTATTTGTTTTGATAGAAAATCGATGTTATTGTTTGATTGGAATTTGCAAAAGGTAATGTAACTGTTATTTTTCATTGTCGTTTCATTTAGGTACTTATAGTAGTATAAAGAAATGAGTACCACATAGGCCGTTATACGTTTACCAAGGAAGGGAAGGAAGTCACCCTCATCGTGGTTGTAAAAGTCGATAAGGAAGCATCAAGGCCGTATCGCCTGGTGTGAAGAAAATAAAGTAGGTACCGTAAAAAAACTTGGGATTTTTAAAAATACTATTGTAAGTACCTACCTATCATCAAAAATCATAATAATATTTCATCCACACTACACTAGACAACTCCCCGCAAAGTATCTGTACTACCCTCAAACAACTGGATACTTAACAGAAAATAAGTATGTTTGCTGTTTGAGGGTAGTTGTCGTTCCATTTTTCTCTCCAAATGCAATCTATGTCTCGTATCGAACGGACGTGTTCCACTGTGCTCTTCGAAAACCCGAACTTTAAAAATAGCAAGTCTCGAAAAATGCATCGTATTTTGAGTTATTTATGTTATGTGTGGTGTGACTTCGGTGTGACCTTGTGGTGTAGTTCCTGCAAGGTACGTTTGAATAGTCAACTTTGCTACATCCCCGATACTTTCTTAACCTCTTTAAGAGAGAGAATGGTGTCAGCAGCAATTTTATTTGATTTATAAAAAAAAATAACTTTGATCTAAGGGCCGATTTACATTGGCACCATGACTGGCGCCGATAACTGACTTTACTGTTCAAACACGGTAAGTAGTCGACATAAGATGATAATTCCAGTAGGGCTAACATGCGCAACGTGATAAAATTTTGTCATTTTACTGATTCTGAAGATATAAATGTGTCGTTTTATCGCTTGGCGCTAATATGTGAACCCAAATAAGTCATGTCGTTCTGTCAAAATACGAACAAAATCACGTGTCACGCATGTTAGGGAAAAAAACAAACTTATCGACTTCGACAAAATGTATTGAATCGATCGATAATTTTATCACTTCACGCATGTTACCTCCGCAGGTCAGCAATGACTTGACGGAGAACTGCCGTTAATGTGCAATGCAAATCAGCCTCATTGTCCTTGTGTTTTTCTTCGTGATATTGCAGGGAGGCAGCTAGCATGGCCAACAATATGGTCCCATGGCTTGGGGAGTGTTCACGTTCACAAAGGACGGCAGGCAGCGGCTGGCCGGCGTGCTGCGAGCGCTGCTGATCGCACAACTCGTCGTCTCGCTCTGCATGGTCATCTTCTGCTACAACACTTCCATGAAGGTGCTGGTGCTGCTCAAACATATTCACAAGGTAACTTAGACGAGATCGGTTTTAATTTGATTTGTATCGTGAGGATCATTAAACAGGTGTTGGCGATAGGTCGTTTCGTCAAGGATCGTTAATCTTGCCAACGTGGAAGGCTGAAAGAGGATGTAGGAGCAACAAGACATGGCGTTAAACTCTGCCATTTTTAGTGACATGCTGTTAGGTTAGGTTAGAATGACGGAATGCATTCAGTTCAGCTGATTATCATTCCTGGTATGTCGTAGACCGGGTGAGAGCCTTGAGCGCTCCCCATTTGTCCGGCTAAGTAGTTAATGCCATCTGCGGCAAATCTACAATAAGTCACGTAAAAAAAAAAATGGTATGTCGTATACGGTGACTGTCCCAAGACACCCAAAGCGAGATGCTCTTCGTCCATAGTTCTGTGATAAAAACAGGTTATCATTAATCACTTTTCCCAGGTGACAGTGTACCTGCTGTACGGGCTAATTCTGCTGCAAGCTTACTGCATGAAGCTGCACTACACGAGCGGGCTGCGGCTCATGTCGTGGTTCCTGCGGTGCCCGCACTGGCGGCGCGTGATGCTGGCCAGCCGCGTGTGGATGTTCAGCGGTAGCTGCGTCGCGCTCAACGGCATGCTCGTCTACGCAGCCTGCCGGACCACGCTCAAGGTAACCGCTGTTATTTCACTGCCCTTATTTCTACTACTGGGGGTTAACACTGAAGCAATATCGGTATTTGGCGTTTGTTGACATCGCGCACTTATCATCATCAGCCGTACGACGCCCACTGCTAGGTATAGGCCTCCCCCAAGGATCTCCACGACGATCGGTCCTGCGCTGCCCGCATTCAGCGGCTTCCCGCGACCTTCACCAGATCGTCGGTCCACCTTGTAGCGGGCCTACCCACTGAGCGTCGTCCGACACGTGGTTGCCATTCTAGTTTATTTATTTCTAATTAATTTATCTTACATGCAGTTTTCACTAGAACGGTTGGCTCGACAATTGTAGACCGCGATATGGCTCACCACCTATCACGTTAGTCTAGCAGAAAGCACGATAGGTGTGGGTACATAGTTCATCCTGCAATGGATGTAGGTACCTCAAACTGTTAGGTAGGCTTCTGATGTATTGTGGATAGGGTGAACTGAAGTCTAGTCCTGTGTACGTTCAAGGTAACCGTTGTATGCGTTTAATTAATTCTCAGTTCTTTTCACCCACTGTTGGATAAAAAGCATCTTTTTTGAGTTGATATCACGTGGTTTCAGGATTTGTGCCCGGTTAATGGCAATAGTCTCGTCCTGTTACATAGGGCTTAAACGTAGCTGGCGAGAAATGGGTTATTCTACTATACATACTGATATCTCTGTCTGTTTCATTTTACAGGCACTAATGAAAGAACTCTCATCGTCGCTACGCATTGGAATCGCCCAATATCTGACAGAACCGACGTGGAAAAAGTTGCTCGATACAATGCAGGTAACTTCTTCTCTCGTGTAGGTTGTTCCCACGGATGTAATTTGTTTGTAATTTGTAGATTCCGACGACCCGTTTAAAAGCTAAAGCTTGATACTAACTGTTTGTCGTTCTAGATAGAGCTGGGTTGCTGCGGAGCTGACAAACCGAGCGACTGGCACGAGATACCCTGGATAAACATGGACTTTCTCAACGAGAAATCGGACCTTGTCATGAAGTAAGTAGTACCTGTAGATCAAATCAAATATTCTTTATTGCGATACATTTTAAAACATAGACATAACTGGCAGTCTTTTGCTGACCTACTATTTTTATACAGTTATTATTAAAAAAAAAAGTTATTTAATCTGATCTGGGTGTTTCACTGTGGAGCAGTAGGTACAGTGGACGTATCCTCTGTACTCCTTAGTAGAATAAAGAATAATATTACGTGTAGAACGGCAACTCCGCCGCGCAACAATTCGCATCGGGCGTCGTGCTAGACTTACGGTCACGAGCATCAATATACACTTTAGTACCATGTCACATTAACTTTTTTGACAAATTGAACTGTAAGTCTCACTAAATGTCAAATATGTTAGTGCGACAGAGTCCTAAAGTGGGTACATTATATTGCTCAGGACTGTACATCATCCCTTATTTTAGTAACTTTAGTCTAAATAGCCGTAAGCCGCTAAGGAGTAAGAAGGAGCGCGCGCTGTCTCTCTCGTACTTACGTGTTAAGCGGCACACGGTAAGAATGAGATTTTCGTATGGAGTATCCAGTGTGTTCTTACTTTCTGTACAGACGCTACTGTGACGTATGACGTGGTTTTAGTGACATCAGGGTGTTAAAAACGCCACATCGAAACAATTCCTCCAAAAAAAGCAATATTGCAATTTGACATTTGCGCATATAAACGTAAGTGCGCAATGCACACAAATGTCAACTAGCAATATTGCTTTTTTTTGGAGGAATTCGTTCGATTTGGCTTTTTACCAGATCGTCGGTCCACCTTGTAGCGGGCCTACCCACTGAGCGTCGTCCGACACGTGGTCGCCATTCCAGAACCCTTCCGCCCCAGCGGCCATCGGTTCTCCTCGCTATGTGTCCTGCCCACTGCCACTTCAGCTTTGCAATTCTCCGAGCTATGTCGGTGACTTTAGTTCTCCTGCTACATTGCTAAGGTCGCGGGAAGCCGTTGGATGCGGGTAGCGCGGGACCGATCGTCGTGGAGATCCTTGGGGGAGGCCTATGCCCAGCAGTGGGCGTCGTACGGCTGGTGATGATGGCTTTTTTAACCGCCCTGCTCATTATTTTGAGTTAATATCAAGGCAAATTTTTCATCGTAAAAGTAAATAATTGAAAAATAAATTTGTGAAGGAAAATTCCACTTGATATCAAGTCAGAGTCATGATCTGAATCATCCCTTAAAGATTTTGTTACAATGTTTTTCCTGTATTTTTCCTTGTCTTCCAGACTGGCGGGTTCAGACGGTAAAGTTCTCCCTCCAGTGTCCCCGTACTCGTGTTGTACACCGCGTGTGCTGGCTGCCTGCTACCATGATCCTTTGCAACAGGTCGGTGCTTTCATTATGTGATTCTTTTGGTCTAAGTAGTGTCAGTACTCAATATACTAGATAGATGTCGCCGGCGTTTTAATGACGTTACATAGATCGACATAATTTCACATGGACAGGAGGACGACCTTGTGGTGTAATGTAAATGGTTAACAAGCTCGTCTTGGCTTATTTATTTATTTATAGGAAAACCAACAGCTACATCAAATAGTATAAACATAAATATAAATCACAAAAGAGCCAATTATAGGTTTCCACAGATAGACTTCGGTATATGTTGGTCATACAGCAACAATAGATAGTAAAATAAACTAGGTGCCTATACAAACATAACAAACACATTTCACGAAAAAATCAACTAGTCGCCCACAATGCCCGGGATAGAAATCTGCAAGCAGAAAAATGCCTGCGATCACGTAATTACAACGCACGATACTCCTAACCAACTAATATCTTTTTGCCAATTTCCGCTTCACTGATGGTATACTACAGTTGAAGATATCAATATCAAGATCTTTTATTATCTTGACAAGAGCTGCGATTTCAAGTTCCGCCCGATTCAGAATTTCTTTCGATTAACTTTTCTCTTTGGTGTTTTTATTGTTATGTTTTATTTTACAAATTATAAAACAAATAAAACAATATTAACAACCACTGAATTCGACATTATCATCTCCCTAGTGTTATGTTTACGGGGTCCGCTTACCTAACCTGAAGACTTGACAGGTCAGGTTTTGTACAGAAGCGATTTTTTACTGAATTTGACTTTATGAGTTTGAATTCATGTAGAGATTTGTGTCCGCGTAATGGAATAGGTCGCTCCTTATATGATACTATTGTATAGGACAAACACAGTTGTCGAGGAGCGGGTTTATATACTTTTTCTACTCCTCTACTTTAATCTGGCATTTAAATAACCAAAAAGTCTAATATAAGTACATACATAATTAAACTCTTTGAAAAAGTGTACGCTCTATGGCCTATAAAAGCATTGTTTACAAAGTGTAACTGTACTATAATGTCGCCAAAAAAGCATTGTTGTTGTTTTTTTTTTTTGACCTGGAAACTGGCACCTTTACTTTGTTTGGTGCCATAGATATACTATAAAAAAAAGTATACATTTGCCGCCATTTTCCCGCGCGTTGGAAAATAAATTGGAAAATTTTTGTTTCATTTAAAATTACGTCGTCGTAGAAAAAGTATTGTATGCAACGTTGTATAACTAGGTCAAAAAATGCTCGTGGCGTCTCTTATTGCGATGTTCGCCAAGGCTCACATCGCAACTCACGCCACTCGCATTTTTTGACCCTTCTTATACAACTGTTGCATAAAATACTATTATGATGTCGGCGCTCGATGCAAAATAGTGCGGGGCGGAGAGTTATTGTTCTGTACATAATTATTCTTTATTCTATGCTCTAAGCCTGGCGGGCCCTTTCCTGCATCAGCGATTCCAGATTTTGAAAGGATAAGTCTTCCAATGAAATGTAATGTTGAGTGCATGCAGTCGGAGTGGCGCGAGATGTGGTCGGGCGGGTCCCCGCTGCTGTCGGCGTCGCTGCACACGCGCGGCTGCGTGGAGGCCGTGCGCGCGCCGCTCACCAAGGCGCTTCTGGCGCTGCAGCTGCTCAGCATGCTCGTCGTGCTGCTGCAGGTACGCTCGATTGCCAATCCACCAGAGGGGTTAAAAAGCAATTTATCTAAAAATCAATATTACTTTTTTAGATGAATTGCTTCGAGGTTACAGCACACCCCGGACACTTCATACAAAACACCTCGTTTTACACAGACACTACACATTGACGTTATCGTACACGCGCAGCTGTGTGTGTGACGTCTGACGCCATACGATTGAAGAGTAAAGTAAGACCGAGGGGAGTGAAGTAAGCCTAGTTCTACTATTATAAGTACGAAAATGTTAAAGCAATTCTATGTTCCAATGGTTAGGAATTCGGCTCACGACCTGTAGATACCAGTTAGATTCCCGGTTTGATGAGGATATTGCACGTTGAATCAGCAGATTGCCCGCAAAATAAGATGATTTTGTACTTCAACGTGCAGCGTGGTGGAGTAAGCTTCATTCTTCGGTTAATTAAGGAGAGGTATGCTCAGCTCTGGCTTATCCAGAGGACTGGTGTCCCACGTGCGTGTGGTTTCTTCTCTACTCCCGCGACGGGGAGACATCCTTGGGGCTGTGCCCCCTTAATGTGGCCGCACTCGCCGCCCGTAAAAACGGGCGTGGCACGGGGTTTGGGACACGGCGGGCAGGAACGCCCCTCCGTGAGCCCGATAGGTGTCCCAAAGGACGAATATAGGATTTTTATACTTTCCTCTTTCAGATCATAATAGTGATCCTGTCGCAACTCCTGCGCACGAGCGCGCGTGACGCGGTGCTGAGCGGCGACTGCGACGGTGACGGCGACGCGTGCCTCATAGGACACGTCACGAGGACCGAGAGGATGCAGCCGGTTAGTAGACACATTAAATAGATGGGAAACAATCACTTCTTAAACTCTCGTCAAATACTTCAAGCATGCTCGCCAGTTTAGTGTAGTCTTGACCTGGATTTTCTTTAAAACACCTGGATCTGATCGCAGTATGGCAGTGGTGTGTCAGGAACCCTTATATCCCTTTCAATTATATGTCCCACATATGTATAAAACATTAAATTACTTAGTCACATAACGTAACATCCCGCCCTGAAGAGATGGACAGAGTCGTTTACAGGGTATTAGTGACATCGTAACGAATACTGAGGGGGATGATTCAGACCATGATTCTGAGTTAATATCAAGTGGAATTTTCATATCAAGTGGAATTTTCCGTCGAAAATATTTGATAGATGATGCCTGAACATCTTCAATTTGGTAAACACACACATACACATTCAAAACCGTGTTGGAAACGGTATTGAAAGTAATCAAACGAACGAGTTATTTATTCAGCCGACGATGTCGCAAATAAAGCAAATAGCAGTCTTTATTTTAGCGTTAGGAAGCAAATTGTGCTCGACTGACCTACTAACATTGACGTTTATGTAATGTTTATTTAAACAGTGGATATTATTAGTACAATAATATACACAATCAGTTATTTCTTTGAGACTTCTCTCATAATTGGGTGTAAAAAAATAATATATAAACTACATAAGAATAGAATAGACATCGTTTATTATAAAAAAGACAAGACAATAACATAACTTAAAAATGTTCACAAAACAATTACAAATAGCATAGAGGATGTTCATTACAATGATCATAAGGTGGTGGTGGACGTCCTGAGATAAAAGGGCCTCACTCAGCACAAGTCGCGGCGTAAACTACGACGCTGGTATTAAATTATGTGGATTACCTATTTCTATAAAACAATTGTTGCTTGACATTTGGATCACATTATGTATAGAATTATGTTGCTACCTATATCGCTTCTCTTTATTTTGATCAGAATAATAATGGGTGTAACAAAAAAGTCATCATTTATACCCCAAAAACAAAGATAAAAGATGCATGATAATTATGTCTGTTATCCATGAAATAAGAAGGTTAAACGAAGGAAAATCTGTACAGCGCCACGAGAGGGGATCCAGCTTTTATTTTAACTAATATCTCGACCCTGATTTCGCTTGTGTACAATTCTGTAGTTATACTTGTACGTATTTTACCCTGTAATCTTCTTGGTCAAATGCAGTGGTACTCGAGATCATCTCGATCATACATGGACAGACTTCCTGATCTAAAATATACAAACTCTGTTCTGAGGGCGCTGTGATCGTAATTCTAGTAACGGTTGTGATAGAAAAAGGTAGTTCTTTCTTTTACCGCAAGATGGCGTTTTTGATCCTTACTTACTTATCGAAATGTACGTGTCTGTGTGTATATGTAATGTGTATGTGTTGGTTCTCCAGGAGCCGGTGGCGGGCCCCAGCGGGCTGGGCGGCGCGGCGTCGGTGGCGCTGGCGCTGCAGCGGGGGGCGGCGGGGCGGGGGGGCGCGGGCCGGCGGCGCGGCCTGCGGGCGCACACCAGCTACCCTTATCTATCTTAGCGGTAAGTTATACTATGTGAATGTTCTGGAAATATATACCTATTTAGCGGCGAGGGAGAGCTGCATCCAAAGGATGTATTCGGGGTACTGAAATGAGCATAGTATCCCGCTAGCAACAAGTTCGTAGTGTGATTAGGGATCGACGATCCAACGGGTAGAAGTTGTATTATGCGTCGCGCTGTACTAACTTCGTTATCGCGTGCTGGACCTGCATTGAACTACATGCGCGCCATCTGTTGACTATCGGCGGAATTAGTTGGTCAACTAGTTGGGTCCGCCATACTTACTTACTCCATGCACTTTGCCGACGGGGCATGTTTTTCTCATATTTTCTCCTAATGTAAATATTATCCTAGTTTTATTAAATTTAATTCATAAGATTAGTGATTATCTTCTAAGATATGAATGCAGGGCCCTGTGCCGAGGTTTTTCTTGCAGCTTCTTTTCCCCGGCTATACAGGTTGTGAGAAGCTGCAGTAGTTTTAGACGGATGAGACGTTCGTTATGTAAAAAATGACGATTCAAAGTGTAACTGTGTTACCTACTGAATAAAAATATTGTTGAATTTGAATTTAATACAGTCCGCTTATTATTAGAACTTGAAGGAGCTTTTTTACGTGGACTAGCCTTTGTCTGCTTGAGTTGGCGAAGTTCATTAAGGACGGGTTTCCAGCGGATATATGCGGAATCGAGTGATTTCAATGTGGGAAAAAGTGAGAGAAAAGACGCTCTGTCACTCTCCGCTCGTCTCGTTGGTTTGATCAATGGACTTTAATTTTGACTTTTTGATTATAATTATAATACATAATATGATTTCATTAATAACTCATACTCTTGATTTGTTAAACTGAACTTTCTCATAGTCAATATTTGTGCTTATTTCAGATAATGGTTTATTCAAGGAGACAATTTGAATTTAGTGAAGAGATAAGTAGTATGTCGTGTTTTATATTTTTAGGACATGTAATCTAAATGTAAATAAAACGAAGTAACATAATCAATGCAAAGGCTTTATTTGACATCATTGTAAACAGTCCTTACTATCTAACAGTTAAGTAACAATGCGTGAATGCGAATTGAAAGCCGTCTTATATGATTTGTGCGGCGCCTTAAATACATCATCGTATAAATAATAAATAAAAATATATATAATTTATATTTCGTTTGTTGGCGCGTATCGTTCGAGCCGCCCGCCGCGTCGTGTCTTTTAACCGTAACAAATATACAAAATGGGGATATTTACATTTGTTCGCGGCGGGCGGTGGCGTAGCACCATATTGGAATGTCAATCGCGCGCTCGGACACCGCGTTTTGAGCAAAAGCAGTGGCGAGAGCGCCGCTTACGTCAAAAGCGAGTCACCACCCTCCCTGGCATCGGAACAAACGACAGTGCCAAGCACTGGCACTTTCTTTCGCCGGGCCAAGCACTGGCGTCGCCATTAAACGTCGCCAGTGCTCGAAACGGCAATTTTCTCGCTGCGAATGGTTGGCACTGTCGTTTTTGAAGATGGAAGGGACGGTGATTTTTAAGTGGAATCAACAGCCCAGAGGGGAGGCTGGGATTCCTTTTAGTTTCGTTTTCGTGATCAGAGCGGCGGGGGGCCTTCGGGGTATCTGAGGACAGGCTCGAGGGCCAGGCCGGGGGCCCTGCAGTCGGAGCTGGCGTGCGGCGCGAGGGCGGCGGCGCCCAGCAGCAGCAGCAGCAGCGCCTGGAACGGCAGCGACGCGCGCGCCACGCGGCACACGAAGCGCAGCCCGCGCTGCACGCGAGACAGGTCCTGGTCTTCTTCTTCACTTACGACCACGCTGTGGACGAAATCACAGGTTAAAGTAAGTCCTCTAAGATCGGGCGAAGTTTGGACGCGTTTTATACGAATTTGATTCGTGCGTACACGTTCGAACGTTAGTCTATGACGACCAACTCGCGTCAAGTGCACGCCATAATACTTTTCGCACGAGGCGAATTCGTAAAAAACGCGTCCAAAGTTGTATGAGAAAAGTTTAAAGAGCCTTTTGAGAGGCAAAAAAGACATGCAAATTAAGTGAATATAAAACGGACGATTGATTGATAAAAAGAAAATAGTTAGAGGTTCCTTGGACAAAACTGTTGCATTTTCTGGTACTCGTAAAGAACAAAGAATAAGCATTTTGTCATAAAATGTAGTTAAATTATTTTATTTTAAAACTTAATAAGTAAATATTTTCATACTAGTGTAGTAAAGCTCTAAATAGGAATATTAAAATAAAGGCAAATTAAGAAGGTGTTAGGCCCAAAACTACAGTTGTAATACGCAGTGTCTACTTACTCATTTTCATCCAGGGGTGGTAGATTGAGCGTTGATATCTGTTCTTCCTCTTCCTCCAAAAGCTAGGGGAGGAATAAAATACGTCAAAATACGGTGCAAAGCAACTACTGTGGTATCACAGGGTAGGGGTCGACTCGCAAACACTTTTAAAATTAAAATAATTTTAAAATTGGTCCTGATTCCTGCAGAACCTCTTAATTTTAAGTTACATCTGTCATATTCGTATCCTCCAAAAATTAAAGGGACGATGGATTGACAGCTGTTCATTTTAAAATGAATGAGTGAATGAATGAATAAACCGAATCGAATATGCATCTCGATAGTATGCAACCCGTTTGACGTGTGCTGTCAACTCCTTCGGGTTATAAGCCAATGTAAAATTTTGTAAGAGTTCTTTAAATTTTTGCCTAAAATTGACGTGTTCCATAAGTTTTATGCCTGTCAATCATCTGTCCCTTTCTTTTTCGGCGGATAATAAAATAACAGGTATAACTTAAAATTAGATGTTGTCTACTGGAATTAACACCATTGTCGACTTGGTTTAAACAGAGTCAACTTTTTCATTATAAATAAGAGACTTCGAGCTTTTAGTAGCAATTTACAATACTGGCAATAACTTGATGCATATCAGAAGCATATTTCTCTTTTTACTTATATAAAAAAATGTTATTTAAAAGTACAACTCAGTGTTTGCATTTCGACGGTTATTCAAAATACAACTAATAATTTTGATATCAACTCGTTTGGATTCGTTCATTATGTATTTGGTTATTTTTGGAATACTTATTTGTATATTTCGGTTCGCCAATTCGGGGCTAAATAATCAAAAAAGCTTGTGGTTTATCTGGCTTTGGTTGTGCTGGGTGTAGGGGTAAGCAGTGGTAAGCAAGGGCAACATAGAAATAACTGTTTTTTTTTGAGAATAGACCATTATTTTGTTTCAAACTATCTTTCCCTAATGTACTTTTTCTAATTTCAATACTTCATTCGGCCAAGAATACACTAGGCGAAAGAGATAGGGCAATATTGAGTTTTATAAATACCCCTATAAAATTAAAATTCCACATTAATCTCGTACTCAAACATATCGTATACAGGGTGTTAGTGACATCGTAACGAAAAAAAAAATGGAACGCCTATTTTATTGTACTAAAAACGATGGTGGGTGTTTTTCTTGTCGCAAATGTTTAATTAAGATTTTCAATTTTTACTGTGCCGCAATGTAAGTCGAACAACGCGCCACACAGACGCTAAACTTACGCGCGGCTACGTTACGCGTGCGTGATACGATGTTGATATCTAGGTAGGAGTTTTCATTCTCTTGTATTTAGATGCTTAGTGGTTCAACGTTTAAAAATGTTGTTTGTTGAAGTAGAACACCTACTGCCACGATTTTTCACGCACGGTACCTACCTACCAGTTATTAAAACGTTCCTAACTTATTAACAATAAAAACCCTACTCTTGCCTTACCTTAATTGTTATTCCTTCGGATGAAGTACCTAGGTAGGTACCCTAGAACATGTCACGTCACGTAGGTATGCAACATCGCGTTTCCTCCGCGGTAGGTAGGTATCACACGCACTCACAAACACAACACCTTGCTCTTTAATAAACATCAACAATCTTCCATACTTTTGCGCAGTAAATGGTCTATGATCTATCATCATAGTCGACACTACTCATTTACAGAATGAAACAAACACTCACAAACACGAAAAAAATATCCTCGAAAAACATCACGCGATTCGGGTCAAGCTTAGTATTCGACTGAGCGGACGGAAGCGCGCGCGCGGCGGCGGCGTTAGCGCAAAGCATCAAAGGCGCCGCGCACCGGCCGCGGCCGAGTCGAGCCGACGACTAGAGAGAGAGAGAGAAGTATGTTTATGGTGCAAGTGACAGAGAAAGAAATAGTATCTGTTCGTATGCCTACTTTATTGGCGAGCGTTGCCCTTGACCCGTGCGCCGGCTATTCACCTGCGCATAGCTGAAGTTGTAGATACGTTATTAGTATTATTGATGACATTGATAAAATTTAATAATTAGTAATTTTTATTTGTTTATTTTAAATGTGCGTTCTATGCAGCTTAAAACACAATATGGGACTGAAAAAAATCTAATTTTTTTATGAATTTGGCGACAGGAAACTTCACTTGATACCTATCAACTCAAAGAAATACCTAGTATCTGTTCGTAATGCCTACTTTATTGGCGTGCGTTGCCCTTGATCCGTGAGGCTATTCACGTCCGAGTATCCATCAAGACAGATCAAACAAGCCCTAACTCGGAGGTCTTGCGTCCCAGGATCCTTTAATTATGTCTTAGAACCTTCTTGGCCTATGTGGTCCAGTGGTTGAGCGATGGGATGCGGAGGGTCCGGGTTCGTATTCCGGTGGGGACATATCACAAAAATCTGTTTATAAGGCCTTTGGTTGCGACGTTACAGGCTGATCACCTGATTGTCCGAAAGTAAAATGATCCGTGCTTCGGAAGGTACGTTAAGTCGTTGCTCCCGTCTACTAGGTACTTATGTAAGCACGTAGCCGTTATGAATATTGTACACAGAACAGGATAGGTTTAATTAGTTCTTTACTGATGATTTAACTATGAGATTTAAAACCACGAATAACTTAGTACTTAGTACCTCGGTACGGTACCAACATGTAACAAGAAAAATAAGATCACTCCTCTCGGACAATTTTTTTCTTTGAACATGCCGACATTGCCTACGCGGCGGAGTTGCCGAACTATCGATAGGTAGATTATCAATTGTTGAACTTGAAAATTGTCTAAACTATCGAAAGTAGTGATAGTACATTTAGATCGATACTAGCGATAGTACCGATAGGTCTTGCTTTGTAACAATAATGGGTATTGATCTGAAAGATCTATCGATAGGTACCTACTATTGTTTTTTTTTTAACTAGGTATCGATAGAATATCGATAGGCAACACTCTGGCGGAGTGTCCGCCCAATTCTAGACGCGATCTCGCTCGATTTTTGTGTAGCGAGGTTTTGCGTAGGTACTTACATACTAAGTTGGTGGATGGTTGACATAGTAGGTAACTAATTACCTAATCTGTGGTGGTTGTGTTAGTTGGTTGTTAGTTATTCTAATGACAACAAATACAATTATTTACTGTTTCAACTGTTTTAGGTAGATAATGGCCCTGATTCCTATGAGTAAATGAATGAATAACCCGGTCGAATCAAAAAGGTATCTCGCTGGTAACTTAATTCTGTCGGTTGTTTTAGATTTCTGCTTAAAATTGACGTGTATTCCATAAATTTTATGCCTGTTGATTATCCGTCCATTTAAGAATAAGAATAAAATAAATTTATAATTTACGATAGACAGAGAAAGAAATAGGATCGGTTCGTAGTGCCTACTTTGTAGGCCGCGCCGCCGCCGCGCCGCCGGCGTGCGGCGCGGGGCGCGCGGAGCGGGGCGTGCGGAGCGGGGCGCGCGGCGCGGTGCGTGTGGCCGTTGACCCGTTCGAGCAGCTGATGTCTCCATTACATCGAAAATTTTCGATAATTTGTCATTATTGTTTTTTTTATTGAAATTTGGGTTCTATGCAGCTAAAATCACAATATGGAATTGAAAGTAATTAAAAACAAAACTCAAAATTTCATGAATTTTGCGACGGAAAATTCCACTAGATATTAACTCAGAATCATGGTCTGAATCATCCCTCTCAGTATTCGTTACGATGTCACTAACACCCAGTATACTCAACCATATTAATCTAGGTAATTATAAAATATATATTTTGATATTTTCAGAATTATGTAAAACTCTTTATTAATTAGAGTAACGGACATGACTGTACATATTCTGTAATAGACTAATTTGAATTGAGACAAATAACATGACGTCAGTGTGGCTAAAGGCTATAGGGCGGATGTGGATGTAGTATAAGGCTGGGTACACACCTGCGGCGCGGCGGCGGCGGCCATGGCGGCGAGGGCGGAGCCCCGCGCGGGGGAGCGCGCCAGAGCGGCGCCCAGCTTCAGCGCGTACACGCCCGACAGTTTGCGCAGCGACTGCAGCCGCAGGCGCAGCTCGCCCAGTCTGAGGGGACACATATGGCTCACTTTACAATATCATATTTTTTATTAATGCACTAATTGAAAAAAAGAAAAGAAATTCGCTGATATAGTACTCGTAGCATAGAACTGGCATATCGCGTGATGAACGAACGCAATCGGCGACAGGATAAATATACAAATTTTATTGGTTCAAATATAGCGCTCGACGCGTAATGTAGGCTTCTACGGCTCCTGGGCCTCCTGGCAGACACAAATAAAATTTTATTTGAATTTGACAGTTCTAGTAAATCTAGCTTTCTTTCTTATACTTATTGTAAATGAAGGACGGCATTATTTTAAGATCTTGTCGAATTAAAAAAAAAACTGTGTCCGCCAGAATTGGTGCGAGACAACTTGTGCGCTTCAACAACTGTGCTGTTTCGTGCAGCGCTAGAACGCGAGGTGCTTACGAGATAACTCTTGGCGTAGCTTCGCTAGAGTCAATTTACAGTCGTAACTTTTAGATTCTAGAATATTCTACATACCTGCGACAGATATCATCAGCGTGTTGCGGCGCGTCACCGGTCTTCAGCAACTGTGCGGCCTCATGCAGAGCAAGGACACGGGGTTCTGCGCGTGATAACTCGTCTCGTAGCTCTGAGAAGCGTCGGAAGTCCCGCTGCAGTTCTGCAGGTGGGCGGGTCAGTCGTAGCGGCTCGCGGGACCTCACGCCGCGTTCGGCGGATGCCAGGCGGGACACTAACTCGACCACTGGTGGGGAAAAGCATTGTAAGTATTCGTTCCGTTGTCTTAATTTCAACGTAATCAGTGCAGAGAGCAAACCTGGTCACGAATAGTGCAGTGCCCTCGACCTCTAGCACTCCGTGGAAGTTTATGTGGACCTCTCTTCGAGGCTATGGATCCAGAGCCGAGAGGACAGAAGATATTCATTGAATGGGGTGTCGGAAACTATACCTAATTCGAAAACTCCAATAAATCTAAGAAACCAGAAAACGGATAACATGTAACAGTAACTCCAAACTCACCAATATCATGGAACTGTTGGTTATGCACGAGCGCGCGCTGCAGCCGTTTCTGCCACACGCCGGCCTTCTCACACGTGACGTCCCAGCGGCGGTTGGCCGCCGCCAGGCGCGTGCGCACTCGCTCCGCGTCAGCGGCTGAACTAGCGTGAGCCGCCACATGCGAGCCTACCACGTTGAGGGACACCACGATGGATTTGTGAGAGTCCAGGTCTAGGAGGAATTCGCGGTGGTCCTGAGGAAGGGAAATTTTTGAATAGTAAAAAGAATGTTGCAGTTCTGTGTCAAAGAATAATGGATGGATATTGGCTTAGGAAGAAGCATACATCGTACTGCGTTCAATCCTCCATAACTGTCGTGGACAAGATTGTGGAACTAAAATACGATTGGGCTTGATGTGCCTGAGTGTGTATTGATTGAGAAGGATGATTTTTCATCCGTCTGGACCTAATCATAACATTGAGTAGCAGATTTGTGTATTTTCCAAAAACCATTATTCAGAATACTGCTGTCCAGAGCTTTGAAGAGTCCTGCAATCAACTCACCTGTATAGCGTCCTCAAGAGCATCGTACTGTTCAGGAGGATCGGTCCGGGCGTCTTCGGTGGCCTCAGCGAACTGCAGCCACTGTTCCAGCCGCCACAGGTCGTTATCCAGTTGCTTCCAGTTGCGCTCAGAGCATAACGGGCACGTGAGACGGCCAGATTCACTGTTGGAGGTTAGGATTTGGATGTTTAGAAAGTTTGTAGCCTGGGAACGAACATGCTTTGCCCCCGTAGCGTTAACTCGTTTTCACAGGATGCGCTTACGTAACCTAAAGATTTGATAGGTCCGTTTTTTTACAGAAGCGACTGCCTGTCTGACCTTCCAACCCGCGAAGGGAAAACTAGCCCAATGCAGGTTAGGTTAGGTCACATACCTCCGAAACGAATTTCTCGGGAATGTGTTCCTCAAGATGTTTTCCCTTCACCGTTGAACATGTGATACACATTTATGATTCAAACATGATTTCAAAAACAACCGGTCATGAATGATTTACCTATATAGGTATATAAAACAGTGATTATTTTTTGTAAAAGAGCGAAGGTTATATCTGGCTGGCGGTTCAAAAGGTGAAAGTGAATTGTGATTCTTCTAGTTCTAATTTAAATGATGAATAGGTGTATCTTGGTTTACAATGAAACTGTAAGCAAACCACACCCATTTACTGAGCTTAATCTAAATAAAATGAGATCTATCAACATAATAATCTTCCTACTTGTAACTACAATCGAGATTACTAAAATGAAAAATAAAAATACTGAATCAAAATTAATTATATTTACAAAATGACTAGAAATAGACTAGATAAATAAATACGCAATATTTTTTTCTATTAATTTCTATAAATAATATAATTATTTTCGTGTAAAAGTCTAAGTTAAAATAATCACGAAATGAAATCAGAATAATACTATCGACTATGTAATATAAAGCTGTATATACACAGGTGTTTCAGTGTTTATCAAATGCGGTGCAAATATATGATACAGGTGCATAATTATAATATGTTCCATACAAGTGCACTAACTACGGATTTTGTGTCTACACAATCAACATGCATGTGGTATTCTGCGGCACTTAAAATGTATGTATGTTTTACGATATATGAATGATCGGTTGAGAAGTTAGCACAGAGAGTTCAAGGTAGTTTAAGTGAAGTACTAAATAGCAAATGGCAGATAATTGATGTCACGTGGTTTTTAGGATTGTGCCTGGTTAATATCAAGGGCTGGCCCGCGAGACATAAGCGAAGAGTGGGTGTATATATACACACACCTATGCCTACCCCTTCGGAGATACAGGGACTGCTATGTTAAAACAAATCGTTATTTAGAAGATAATCTATCACACATGTTCTTCTTACGCATACTTAATAATGTTTTTTTACGTCTTTCTATGAGTTTTTAGCTATTTACCTGGATCTGTGCAAACCGCTTTTTTTTTCTTATTTTTTTAAAACTTTTTTTTAACTAATTTTAATTCTAGGTTTACAACAAATTGCATTAACTACTTGGCTTAAGTTTTTTTTAAGTGCAGCAGAAGACCACAGTATTATAACAATAATTATCGTGTAGTGGTAATAAATTAGAAAGCAGTACTCACTGTTCGCACGTGAGCGCGTACGATGCAGAGTGGGGCAACCTATAGGACAGAAGGCAAGTGTTTAGAGCATGCCGGGTTAGCAAGCCGTTATACACTCTTCCCAGGACTAGTAATAAAATAGATTCTTAATTCAAAAATATTAAAAAAAAATGTAACGGAAATATTCAAATGAAGTTTATGCACGTATTAAAGTAAATGCCCTATGTCAACGAAATAAAATAAAACACGGTATTTTCGCATCTCGTAACACTGCTGTAGCTTTATTTTTCAATTGGAATTTATTATATTTAATTTAGAACTGTAGTTGTTTTGGTAACACGAATCTAAACATTTATTACTAGTCGAGCACTCCACGGCATAAAATCAGGAACAGATATAATTTTGAATAATCGGTCCAATCAATAAAAAGGAAATAAAGAAACTTCTTTAAAATCAGTTGCATTAAAGTTTGTGACGTCATCAGTAAGGACGTGCGAGAGAGACGGACGTCGATGACGTCATTGTATGCACTGCTTACATGAAGCCCCATCACCAAATGCAAATCAGTGCTAGTGCTACATTAAAACATCGAACTGTTTGGAGCAAGTATTCGTAACATTTTAGAAATCATATTTGTAGCTTCATTGGTAGTTTTTTTAGATTAAACTTGCGAAAGAACTTCATATTTACAACACAAACAACATTTGTCCCAAAATAAATCAATATAAAGTTCAAAACGCTCATTCAAAAAGGTATATATTCCAACGAATACTTGCTCTTTACGAGGACAACAACAACACTGTACACTAACCTTAAATTGTTGATCTGTAGTTCTCTCTTCTTGGCTTGAGCCAGAAGGTCTTCGTATCTTAGAGAGAGTGACTCCACTTCTTTCAGCATAGCTTCTTCTTCTGTTGCATCACACTCCGTCAAGAGAAGTTCGGACAAATGTTTGGCCAACTCCAGAGTTTGCCCAGGCTTCGCACCAGCTTTGGCGATTTCTTTCGCCGCCGTAGCTAGTTCGTCTCCGCTGGCGTTTTCTTTAGGTTGTTGAACCAAGGCAGTTCGTAACGCCTCGAGAGATTCCGATGCTTCTTTAACGGCTGATGCGAGTTCTACTCGGTAAGTTTCTTTGGATGTTAATGTATCTACTTGGAGAGCTGCATCGGTTTCCCATTTAAGAGTGTCCACCTAGAAAAATATATTTTGATTTCTATTACTCTCATATAGTTTTTAAATATTAGAGCTCTGGAAGACTAAAGGAAATAGTTCTTGTATTTTTTTTTTATGTTTACAGCATCGGTTTGGATTATGTTATTACAAATAAATACCTTCACACCAAAATCTACCTTATGTTTAAGACAGTAGAACCGCATCAACAACCCACCTGAACAGCGCTGTCGACGTCTCCAACGACCTCTGCCCTGGCGACGTCAAGTCTGATCTTCACATCGGCTAGCAGCGCGCGGTATTCCGCCACCATATCTGACACCCCTGGTGCAGAAGACACAACTGCTGCTAGCCGGTCCGCGTCCGCAACCAGGGCTTCGCACTCTTGGAGATCGGTTTCTACGCCCTGGAGAGAAAAAAGATAGATTAAGTTTGCATGCCTAAGAATATTGTGGTATTAGATGTTTGTAATTTACTCTCTACCTGTTAAACAAGACAAATCAATTTGTTTTTATTTTTTATTAAAATTTAATCTTTTTAAACTTACAATTGGACAGGCGTTAAGAGTTGAAGGTGTAAAGAACGCTGACTTCAAGGATTATAGAAATACGAATTCGTAAATGTCACTTAACATCAAACTAGTTTGAACGTCATCATTATCTCCTACTATATTTCTATATTAATGATGTAAGTAGTTGTCTCAAATACTTACGTTCAGTTCTTCCAAAGTTTCCACCTTGTCCAGTGGTACAGGAGCGAGGTGTAGAGCCCGAGTCAGTCGTACGTCAGCTTCTGCCAGCGCAACGACGGCTTTCCCATGAGCGGCGATGAACTGCCGGTGAGCGTCTGCCCCGGCCGCGTCCACTCGCCCGCGGAGTTGCTGCCAGCGACGGATCGCAGCGCGCAACCTCGCAGCATAGTCCGCTCCTTCACCACGAAGTTCCATTCCTCTAGAAGACGCAATACGGCTATAAGCATCCTCAAGCCGCTTCACATCCCCTTCTATCGCATCCAGATCTTTAATGACAGCCTTAGAAACGCTCTCGTCTTCCTGATCGCCTCTCTGTTTCCTGGTCTCTATCTTTTCCACTCTCTTTTCAATAGAGTCCAGCTTTTTCTCAACTTTAGGTAGTAACGAGTTGGCTAATTCGGCAGATTTGCGGATTTCCTTTAGAGCATTTTTACGTTGTTCGGACATATCGCAGATGTTTTTCCATTTCTTTTCAATGATGTCGACGCCGGTACGCAGGTTGCGTAAGTCAAAGTTGCCTTTGAGAACATCAGGATCGTTGAAAACGAGCTCGCAAAGGTTCAGAGCTTCTCCTACTTCTCCGCTTTCGGTTTCAATGCTCTTGTGGATTTCGTCGCGCTCTTGGAATTTCTCATCGACTGCTTTAGTTGTAAGGTATTCTATGACAACTTGTGTAGTCAATTTGGATTCGATAGTGTGTAGGTGCAACCTGATTTCTGTTAATCTTTCTTCAAGTTGTGTAATTGTTACAAGTAATTCGGTAATTTTAGCAATACGGGATTTACCAGTTTCTTGTAGTCTGTACCAGCGCTCTTGCACGTCCTTCAGCTGTTTTGCCGAGTTTTTACTGTAAGACTTTTCATCTTTCTTAGATTGTTCAATAAGTGCAGTTCCCGTTCCAGAGAGCCATTCAAATTCACGTTCTTTGAGGGCCGTTTCAGTTTGAACTTCTGAGTTTATTCTTCTAATCAGATCTTGAGGATCAAGAGCACTTACTTCACTACTTTGACTAGAGGTTTCGAGACGTGATTCGACCGTAGTCATCCATTCGGAGAACCGTGTAAGCCTTGAGTCAAAGATGGTGTAGATTTCCAATCGCTCTTGTAATCGGTGAATGACGATAGAAAGCTGATGTTCGATGTCAGCTCGTTGCTGTCTCAACTGCCACACTCGCTGATTGACTATTCTGATGTCTTGAGGACTGAGACACTCCTTCAGTTGTTCTTGGATAACGCTCAGAGCTTCAATCTGCGTTTCCGTCTTTTCAATCTTCGTCCTCAAATCCGTGTACTTATCTATCGCCTTTTTGAGTTGCGGTCGGGATAAACGTTCATCATCAGAGTAAGTGTTAATTTCATCTTGTGTTTTCGAGTATAGTTTGTGTAGGTCATCCGATATAGAGCTATATTCGCCGATGAGGGCTAGTATTCGAGTTAGGAAGTCACGCCAAGTGTCAAGACTGGCCTGAAGGTTGTCGACCCTCTTCACGATGCCAGCATACTCCATCCTCACTGATGCTCCATACGCTTCTTCTGTGAAGTCGAGGACTTTCTTGAGATTTGCCAGAAGCTTGTCACTCTGTTTCCGTCCTTCAGGTATTTTATCTGAGAGATTCTGTATTTTAGCCAGTACTTTGTTTATTGTTTTAATATGTACGTATCTGAGTTGCAGCTTTTCCTTCTCTCTCTCCATTTCCTTGAGCCATCTTAACAGTTCCGTGTAGATTTCTCTGTAGTCATCCCAAGCGGCAATTCTGTTGCAAACTTCGTCGTGTCTTTCTACTATTCTTGCAAGTGTTTCATTGTGAAGATTTGTCAGCGTGTCGAACTTGTCAGCTAAGTCTCTGTTCTTTGTCTCCTTGTTCTCATTCATCAGCACAGACCTCTGAGAGGCAAGGAGATTCCTGTGTACTCTACACAAGCGACGGTGTTCTGTCAAGTTCTCGTAGTCACCAGGGACTGATCCTGATAAGAATGACTGTAGATCTAGGAGGTACTCATGCCACAGTCTGAGGGCTGTGGCTGCGTCTCCTGATCTGACTAGAGCTGTGGATAGTCGGTGGTAGTGTAAGAAGGTGTCTCTGAACATGGCTTGCCATAGCTCGAGGATCCGGACGATGGAATGTTCATCTGAAACGTCTCGGTCGATGTCTGGGAGCTCGGCCCTCGCCGGAGCGATGTCAGCCTCGCTCTTGCCGAGAGCAATCAGGTTGTCACGAAGGGCAATCAACTTGTCTTCTACTATTTCACCGTCTTCGTGTAGTGGGGCCAGATCCTGCAAAAAGAAAAATAATAAGCTAAGGTTCAAATACGCTACAAATGCTATATTCTTGTTGTATACCTGCTTTTATCAATGAGACAAGCAAAGGTCGCAAATATTTGTTGGTTTAGTAGGTAAATTTTTATAACCCTATGGCAATCATATGTGCTTTCTTTCAGCAATCCTTTTAACAATAACTGGAAATATTTGCCCCGATTCCTGCAGACACCTCCTAATTTTATTTTAAGTTATATCCGTCATTTTCTTATCCGCCGAAAAGGAAAGGGACGGATGATTGTCAACAAGTTAATTTTAAAACGAATGAAAACCCGGGCTAATAAAATAGGCATCTCGCTGGTATGTAATTAACGTTTGACGTGCTGTCTACTTAACTCTTTCGGGTTATTGGCTGATGTAAAATTTTTAGACGGTTGTTTTAGATTTCTGGTTAAAATTGACGTGTGTTCGATTACCCGTCCCTTTCTTTTTCAGCGGATAAGAAAATGATAGGTATAACTTAAAATTAAATCAGATGGCGTCTGCAGGAATTAGCACCTTTGATTGTCACGTTAAACCGGTCATCAAAGCTGCCCTCAGGGAATAGAAGTAGGCCGATCGATATATCACGGCTGACCGTTACGACCTCGTTTCATAAATGCACTCACAAATCAGTTGCATAACACCGTTAGGTCAGTGAGTCCTGTTGAAGCGGTACTGTAATCTACTCCTCGATTGCGGTGGGTTTTAGATTAACAAGGGCACAGACAATGCTCATGGACGTAGGGTAATTTTTTCTAAAAGAAAAATATGTTGTTATGAACAACATAACATAGCACTCCTCACCAAAACCGAATGTTGGAATAATGCTTAGTAATGCTTACATTACAGGCTGATCACCTGACTGTTCGGTCATGATGATCCGTGCTTCAGAAAGCACGTTAAGCCGTTGGTCCCGGTTACTACTTACTGATGTAAGTAGTCGTTACATGAGCCATGTCATGGGCCTTTGGCGGCTCAATAATAACCCTGACACCAGGGTTGATGAGGTTGGTAATTCATTTCACAACCTACACGATAGAAGAAGATTATAGGTACACCTTTTTCTACCCCTTTAGAGATACAGATGTGCTGTAATAGTATGAATAATGAATCTTTCTTACCTGTCGCATGTCACAAAGCATTTCTTTAGCATTATTCGCTTTAGCTCTGGCCATTTGTCTAGCTTCCCCAAGATCAGCTAGCGCCTGGACTGCACCAGCTACTAACTGCAGCCTCCTGGCGAGGGCGTCGGCATCGGCTTGGAGAGCCCGGGACCCTGTCTCCGCGGCCACTCGGGCTGCCAGGGAACGAAGCTCTGCTACCCTCGCTTCTTGCTCTAGACACGCCTGATGGAACAAGAGAATTGGCTAAGTTAATGATGGCTGAAAATCTAATTAATTTCATCAAGGGTTTACACAAGTCTGCTCATAATGACAATGTACTTTTCTATCTGCATAACCTATCTAGGGTAACCTTTAAGTAGCTTAAGTTGGTTTGTTAAATACTATATTAAATGTTCTGTTTTATAAGCTGTTGGTTATCTAAATAAAATAAAATAAAAAATTCAAATCTATACTTTTGAAAATATACTATAATTTATACTATTTGAATGTAGGGACATTTAGGTACAGTACTGGGGGGTTAAAAAGGCCACATTAAAACAATCCAATTTAAGTGTTTGGACTAAGGTATAAATTCAAATTCAAATCATTTATTGTGACTTCCTGAAGGTTAGGCAGGTACATAATATTCTTGTCTTTTTAATGTGACAATAAAACAAACTATTTTTAGATGTTTACTGCTCAAAAGGAATATTTAGTAGGTAAGGTTCTTTTGATTGCCAGTTTTATACGAGATATTTGATTGAAAGTAAGTCTAGTCAGCCAATGTGTAAACTAAGTTAAAAATGACAAAATGTACCGTACTTGTACCTAACTGTTTGTAAGTAGCAGTTTATTTTTTCACAAAGTTGAATGACGCATCAAAATGAAAATCGAGGTCAAAGACCAAATAAGCATGCAGAGGTGACAATCTGTGACAATACAACTATAGGTTCTAAGCGCTGCCTTACCATTTACAGATTGAAAATACCTCACGTAAGTTTAATAAAAATAAAACTGAGTGCACTTGTTCACCGTTGGATACTAAACTGCCTACTGACTGATCATATCTGTGAGTTAATATCAAAATTGGTTTACGACTTTCTTATTTTTGATCCATGACATAATGGTAAAGCTAACAACGGGAGATTTTAATCGCTGTATCAAGGATGAAGCGTTGACGTCATGATTTTCTTTCATCATCACCAGCCCATTAACGTCCCCACTGCTGGGGCACGGGGCCTTCCCCATAGATGGATAGGAAGATCGAGCCTTAAACCATCACGCGGGCCCAGTGCGGATTGATGGTTATTAACGACTGCTAATGCAGCCGGGACCAACGGCTTGACGTGCCTTCCGAAGCACGGAGGAACTCGAGATGAAAACTTTTTTTTTGTGGTCACCCATCCTATGACCAGCTTAACTTCAACAAACGCAAACCGAGCGCGTTTACCGCTGCGCCACCGAGCTCCTCGCACCAATTTATCTTTTTGTAATTAATCTTAAGTGCAGTTTTCACTATCACAGTTGGCTCAACCATTAAAAAGACTCCATCTCGTGAGATCTCGTATAATTTTTCTAGATCAATCCCGATGCATAACATGACGAGATCCCAATCGAGATTGACGGGGTCGGGCGAATCTCCTTGAGTTATACTTTTTGTTTCGATTATGCTGATTTCCAAAGAAAACTTAATTATTTAGTTAGTAATATTGGAGAATAAAGATTTTTGTTTTCTTTCAAAAAATGTTGTGTTCTAATCACGAAAATTTCGGGATCTCGCAGAATTGATATTTCCTATCCCGCGGGATCTCGAATTTTCAATCTCGAGTCGGGTTTGCATTCCTTACGTTTGACTACCCCAATTGGGATATGGTTGTGAGCTTATGTTTTTTACGTCTACATAGGCAGTTCAATGATAGACAGTATGGAATTAGTTACATCAAGCTTGGTAGCGCAGCGGTTGAGCGCAATTTTGATTTCTGTTTGTGGTCTGGTAAAATGTCTGGCAGAAGCTATGTGATTGATATGGCTATATACTTAGAGGTATAAGTATATTACCTACATACATAAACTCATGCTCGTATCCGCATCCCTAATGGGGTAGACAGAACCACAAGTAATCAAAGATAACTTGCAGTCACACTGTCCTAAGATGGATATAATAACCTTATGGTGACAAGGAATTAGACTATCGCTCATAACTTAGCTTTTAACTTAACTTTGGGAAATATCCCGCTGGCTGGAGGTCGGTTAGAAAACTTTGTATTTCCGTTTTTTTAACGGAACAAATTCTGTTTTCAGGATAATTCAGTAGAACAAATTCAGATCTAATTCTCTGCATCACTCTTATGTCTCCCAGACAGGGGATCCCGCTGAGTGTAGACACATGTATGAGGGTAGGCCTTTGCCTTTTCTTTTGGCTTTGGTAAGTATAAATAGGCTGGTTATGTAAGTATGTTATTAATACGTAGACCCTAAAAAGGTAAGTCATCATCATCAATTTAAGAGCCTCGCTTTTGTCGGTGCAGCATTTTCCATTAAGGCTTGACTTCCCTACTAATAAGACACGACGTTGACCTTTCTTCCTTTTTTTTTCCTTTTAGTTTTTTTTCTTTCTTTTTTTCCTAAATAAAAGTACGCAATTGTAATTGTATTCTGACTTAGTTCTGTAAGCGTTACATCACAAATTATTTTTTAGTAGCTCTAATTATCGCTTGTCTAATCAAAACTATCTAAGCCCGAATACCTACTTTCTCCTACGTCATAATAGCACAATGCCGGCGCAGACGCAATTGTCATACTTAAATCGGGTTATTTGTAACTAATTAATTTTTAATCAGTAATTGCATAATGTACGTTCAATTATTGGATATTTATAATTAATTTTAGAATATAATTTGGGTTTAATGACCTCTTCCGAATTTAATCCGTGTTAGCCCGGAGAACGCGGGTTCGATTCCTGACTCGAGGTTTAAACCACTGAAATCGACTTTATGAGTTTAAATTCATGTTTGGATTAAAGATAATTGGTTGATTGGTTTCACTTGGTTACCATGGATTAATTCAAATTCAAAAATATCTTTATTCAGTAGGTAACATAGTTACACTTTGAATCGTCAATTTTTACATTATAGATAATTGATATCACGTGGTTACCAGGATTTGTGCCCGGTTAATGGCAATAGGCTCGCTCCGTATTTATATGAGACTTTTGAACATAGCTGGCGAGGAGTGGATGTGTACAGTCATGAGCAATATCATGTACCCACTTTAGAACCCTGTCGCACTATCATATTTGATATTTAATGAGACTTACGGTTTAATTTGTCAAAAAAGTTAATGCGACATGGTATCAAAGTGTATACATATTAGTACTCGTGACCGTATACTATTCACGGTCTACCCCTTCGGGGATACAGGCGTGGTGTTTTAATTTATAAGAAAGTAGATTCAAAATCTCTGTTTGGTGTGGCTCTGTAGCCATAAGGCAACAGCTTACCGTGGACAGCCACATCAATAGAAATTAAAGACGTATCGAGCTCCGTGGTCCAGTAGGGTCCAGTGGTTGAGCGTTGGGCTCACGATCCGGAGGTCTGGGTTCGAATCCCAGTGGGGATAAATCATAAAAACCACTGTGTAATCCCTAGTTTAATTAGGACATTACAGGGTGATCAACTGATTGACCGAAAGAAAGATGACATTCCCGATTATATAATGATATACTTAATAGGTATATTACTAGGTAGGTATAGGTGTACTATACTACTCCTCACCAACCACGTTTAAGTCCCATGAAATAATAGGAGACAAGCTTATTCGCAATTACTTACTGGGGGACTAAAATGGCCACATTCATGGAAGCAATTCATCTAACAAAGCAATATTGCTATTTGACATTTGTTTGCATTGCGCACTTACTTTTATATGCGCAAATGTCAAATTGCAATATTGCCTTCTGAGATGAATTTCTTCGATGTAGCCATTTAAACCCCCCTGGACTATTTTTTACAAAAAGGTGCCTCTTCCTAAGTCTATCGCTCATAGTTTAGACCACACACTATTAAAATGTCTCGATAGTAATCGTCGGAGAATCGTCTGGTTTCAAATCAAATAGAGCGTACTATTCGTTGCTTAATGGTTAGAAAACTGTTTCTGCGTACGGCCAGTCAACAGTCTTTGTAATTGAGTTGTCGTTGTGACCAAACCGAAATTGGTTACCTATCATTGATTTCTTTTTTTAAATTACGTTTTGAATTCAGAACTAATTTTAGGTACCTAGGCGCTTAGTTCCGAATTAAAATTTTGAAACACGATAAAATGGAAGTTAGCATTCTTTTGTAGAATTCGAAAACCTACCTATGTCTAGTAACTCACTAGATTAAACATCAATCATTGCATTTACGAATTCTAATCTAGTAAGTTACTAGAACCGTCACTACATGAGTTACTATTACTAGTTAATCTAGCTTTGGAATGTTACCGCAATAATTTAATTTAAATATATTTTTACATTCCGAATGAATAATTACACTAGAAACTTACTTAATAGTGGTCGATAAACAATATAGTAAGTACCTTACTTACACAAAAAAATAAAGAAACGCGATAGGTTTTTTTATAATCTGATAAAAGAAAAGTTGAATGATATAATTGAAATGAAATAAGTAAGTAATTATTGTAGACTAGGTAAGTACTTACTGTCAATAATTTAGTGCAATGTGCGTGTAACTAATTAAGCAAGTGCTTACTTAGTTTTAGCTTCGTACTTATATGCAACCGAATTACATTTAAACGATTTATTAGTTAGTAGGTATTAGAAATAGTAACAATGTTGCTACTTTCCTAAAACAATGTTTCCTATAAAATTAATATTAATTTATACTTTCAACTGTCAGATTACGCGCATGCTTATTAGCGCACTATAATTTTCTACAGTTTTTGTCGTTATTAAAATGTCTACCTTTATGTAAATGAATTCAAATGTATATTTTCTTGCTATGTTTTTTCGCTACATAATAACAGACTCAGATAGGTACTTTGCGTGTCAATTACATAGTCATATTTATACATGTGCGTTATTAAATTTTACTTTCTTTCCTCGTTTCATTATTAATGAAAAACATTTGTTTATTGTACTTATAATAGACTAAAAACGAGTCTTATACAATCCTGCCTTATGGTGTTGCAAAATGGGACCTTTATAACATACATACATAGCCTAACATAGCTTAGTATAGGTATAGGGTTGCCAGAGGAAGACGTAGAAGGACGCACATTGACCAAATTGGAGTCGTCTTTAGAAAAAATTCAGTACGATCTACTCTGAACCGGCGTGCGTGCATGAAACGATTGATGAATGCATTGATGAAGCAAGAGAACTTGCTTCTTACACACTTCATATTTCTATATGTCAGGATCGAAGCAAATGGAATTCCATAGTCTCTGCTTACCCCAGTGGAAAATAGGTGTGAGTTTATGTATGTTTGAATACATACTATATACGTCTCACTGCTGGGCACAGGCCTCCCCTCAATCAACTAGAGGGGTATGGAGCATACTCCACCACGCTGCACCACTGCGGGTGTTTGGTATAGTAGTCTGGAACGGCTTAACGTGACTTCTAAAACACACAGCCTCCACGGTCTAATGGTTGCGCTGGACTCACGTTCTGGAGGTCCGGGTTCAAATCCAGATGCTGACATCATAGAAATCACTTTGTGAGACTGTTCTTTATTTGGCAGAGAGATTTATGAAATATATTAACTGATATATTCATAGATATAGGAAGATATCTATCCCGTCCGGTTTAACAAAACACCTCGTTGATATGCAACCCTTTGGACGAGACGTGTATTAAATTCGCACGGGTAAGTAGTAACGATTTTTTACGTTATTGATAAGTATAAATGACTATTTTCAATAAAAACACATATTTTACCCGTTAAGAAACAGGTTGAGTTTGTATCTGTTTATCAAAGTACGATTTAGTTCAAGGCCTTATTACGAAATGTGTTTATCAGTTTCCGTAAAGATAGCCTAAGGTTTTCCATTCGAATAAGTATTAGTTTATGTTATTTAAATGTTAACCGACTTTTGATATATAAGTACGTTTAGAACGGTATTTGATTGTGATTTATGCTTGATTTATGGGTTTGGACTGATACGATTTAAAACGAATTAAGTTATTTAATTAAAACATATAAATCTTATTTAATTTAAATTATTAATAGTTCTGTTTGTAGATTATTTTTTTAATGGTCTGCCTACAGACGAAGGGATTAATGGCTGTTTTTTGGCATGAATTATTTTAGTTTTGCCTTAGATAGCAATAACTACTTGTCTGGACAATAGTGAGCGTCGAGGGCTCTGGCGTGTTTATGAAACCGAGAAATACTGCCGCTAAACAAATAGCTAGTCAAGATTATTAAAAAAATACAGATCATAATAACTGAAAATAATATACTTGTAAAGAGATTAAATCTCTTTAAATAATCTCCTTGAAATTGCCGCTGGCTGTAACGCAATAATTGTTTTGTTTTTTTTTTCAAGTGTCAAAGTTGACATCTGACACTTGATTATTTTAAGTTACGTAGACTAATTTGTATTTTATATAATATTTCTAACTGGCTTAAAAATAAGCATAAATGTCGTTTCTTTGATTACAGGTATGTTCTTAGTTAGCATGTTTAATTATTAAGTGTATTTTGTTATGATAACATTATAGTAAAGAAATAAAATTCTTTGATTACAGAGCAACACATAATCTTATTATATTAGCCAAAATCCATATAAATCTTATAAAACGACATATTTATATACAAAAGTCGCTTAGAAATGGAGAAATTACGATTTGAATTTACATTACTGCCATCAGAAGACCGAAAATCAAATATTTTGTGCATAACCTCAATCACTACAAGTGAGAACAAAATATATGCTATACCGCTGGAACTTCAAGCTGCTGCTTATCATAAAGAAATAACAAAAACAACTGCTTATGCTAAAATTAAAAACAGTTTGGCAAAAAGACATCAGATAAGAAGAGTTTGGATAACAATGACGGAAGAACTAAGTAAGATTTATATGGATGAAGACGGTAATTTACAGTTTGGAAATCAGTATTTAGAAGAACTGGACCATCAAGAAAAAATTGCTGTCTCACATCAAGAAGGAACGAGTACATTAGAAAAGTTATTAGAGAAATTTATGGAAAAAACACAGGAAAGTAAACATCAAAGCTTAAAACATATTGCAGAAAAGTTTGTAATTGAAAAATTTACAAGCAAAAATTCAAATGCAAACCTGTGGATCGATACTTTTGAAAAAGAATGTGAACGTTTCGAAGTAACAACAGATGAGAAGAAGATTGAGATATTGAGATTATTTATGGACAAGAGTTGTGCAGACTGGTACAGTTCCATGCTAATAAGATTTACAATGAATGCAGAATGGTCAATGTGGAAAGCAAAATTTTGTGAAACATTTACAAACAAAGGATGGAACCCAGTAACATATGCACTATTATTTAAATATAAAGATGGATCATTGTTGGATTATGCTATAAGGAAAGAAAAACTTTTACTGGATATGAGAAGAACAATAGATACTGGTACCTTGGTGGATCTTATTGCAACTGGTTTACCAGAATTTATACTAAATAAGATTAATAGAGAAGCAATTAAAGACACCATTGATTTATTCAATGAGGTAAGCAAGTATGAAAACATGATAAATAAACAGAGTTATGTTGTAAAAAGAAGGTATGGATATGCCAGCCAAAGCCAAAATCTAGCAGAGAAAATTGAGGAGAAAAAAGCATGTAAAATATGTGAGAAACTTAACAAAGGCACACGTTATCATCCTGAAGCTATATGTTGGTTTAAAACAAGAGAAAATGAAAAGATAAAAAAGAACTTCATTAAACACGTAAACAATTCGGTGATAGAAGCGGAATTAAATGAAACTGAACAAAAAAACGAATAATAACACCATTAATTAAAATCAAACTGCTATTAGAAGATAAATTAGAAATATATGGAATTTACGATTCAGGCTCAAACGTTTCTCTCATAAATTCCAAGTTATTGAAATTAAAACGAACAGAAAATAATTTAAACATAGCGGATTTAGTAACGATTAATGGTGTTAAAAAGACAAGTGGTTTGACGAAATTAAAAATAAAAATATTTGAGGTAGAAGAAACAGTTGATGTATATATTATCGAAGAACAAAATTTCAAATATGATTTTTTGATAGGATTGGACATGATAAAAATGTTTAAACTGACCCAAAATGAAGACTTAAAAATTACCCAGAAACAGTACCAAAAGGACAAAAACGAAAACGAAGCGGAAGAAAAACATACGAAAATAGAAACAGTACATACAGAAATTAAAAATCTGGAAAATAAAAACAAGTCAATAAAGGAGTACAGAATAAATTTTAATGAACATTTTAAAGAAGAAGATTTTGAAATAAAAATAAGACATTTAAATGGACATCAAAAAGCAGAAATAGATACGCTGGTTAACAAATATAAAACAGTCTTTGCAAAACATAAATATGACGTGGGCACAGTGAATGGATATGAAGCGAGGATAGATTTAATGGTTGACAAATATTGCAGTAAGAGACCGTACAGGTGTACTATGGAAGATAAAAAAGAGATAGAAGAACAAGTAACAAAATTACTAGACCATCAGTTGATAGAAGAATCCTGTAGTCCATTTGCAGCACCAGTCACTTTGGCTTTTAAAAAAGAAGATAACAGAAAATCTCGATTATGTATAGACTTCAGAAACTTGAATAAAATAGTAGTTCCTCAAGCGCAACCATTCCCTTTAATTGAAGACCTAATGACGAAAACCAGAAAATGCAAATACTTTTCAACTTTGGATATAAATTCAGCATTTTGGTCTATTCCCTTAAGAATAGAAGATAGACAAAAGACAGGATTCGTAACACAAGAAGGGCACTTTCAATGGACTTGTCTGCCTTTTGGACTTAAAACTTCACCGGCAATTTTTCAAAGGATATTAAGCAATATATTGAGAAAGTATAAACTTACTAATTTTGCCGTGAATTATATTGATGACATTCTTATATTTTCAAGAACGTTTGAAGAACACATTGAGCATTTAACAAGGTTGCTAGAAGCCATCAAAGTAGAAGGTTTTAGATTGAAATTCACGAAATGCACATTTGCAACAAATTTAGTAAAATATCTAGGGCATATAATTCAAAATAATACAGTTCAACCATTAAAAGATAATTTGATTTCAATAAAAAAATTTCCCAGTTCCGAAAACACAGAAGAATGTTAGACAATTTCTAGGAAAAATCAACTTCTATCATGAGTACATACCAAAGAGTGCAATAATTTTAGATCCATTGCATAATTTACTCAGGAAAAATCAAAAATTCATTTGGTCTGATGAATGTCAAAAAGCATTTGAAATGATAAAAAGCTTGTTGTGCTCCCAACCAATCCTAGAAATTTATGATCCTGATTTACCAATTAATATTTATACAGATGCCTCTATAGAAGGAATTGGAGCCATCTTGAAACAAACACAGACAGACGGAAAAGAAAAACCTGTGGCATATTTTTCAAAAAAATTAAATGAGACCCAAAAAAAGAAAAAAGCAATATACTTGGAATGTATAGCTATTAAAGAAGCGGTAAAATACTGGCAATACTGGTTAATTGGTAAATCATTTACAGTATATTCTGACCACAAACCATTGGAAAATATGAACCTAAAATCAAGAACCGATGAAGAACTGGGTGGTGATCTAACTTACTATTTATCACAATACGATTTTAAGATAAAATATGCACCAGGAAAACAAAATTTAGAAGCAGATTGCCTAAGCAGGAACCCAGTATTGGAATCAAATGAAAATACTGATGAACAATTAAAAGTTGTTAATATAATAAAACTGGAAGACATTATAAAAGATCAAAATGAAAACGAAGAAATACAGAGAAATAAAAACAAATTAATAAGAAGACACAATTTATACTTTAAAAATTACAAAAATAAAGAAAAAATAATCTTATCAGAAACATTTAGCAAAAAAATAATAAAAACTATACATGAAGATTTATGTCATATTGGCATTAGACAAATGCAGAAGACGATTAGTCCGTTCTATACATCAGAATGTTTGATAAAAAATATAAAAAAAGTTTGTAGAAACTGTGAAACTTGTATAAAAAACAAATCTAGAGGACATCACAAGTATGGTCTAATGTCCTATCTCGGTCCAGCTACAAAACCTTGGGATATTATCTCTATAGATACAATTGGAGGTTTCGGAGGTTCAAGATCAACAAAGAAATATTTACATTTATTGGTAGACCACTTTACTAGATACGCATTTATATTAACATCTAAGACACAAAATGCAGATGATTTTATAAAGTTGGTTAAAAACATAACAGACACGGAAGGCGCAGACATTGGAATGGTTCTGACAGATCAATACCCAGGGATTAATTCGAAGGAATTCAAAAAATTCTTGAGTCAAAAGCATATACCAATTATATTTACAGCAGTAAATGCACCATTCTCAAATGGATTGAATGAGAGGCTAAATCAAACTATAGTGAACAAAATAAGATGCAAAGTAAATGAGACAGGAAAAAAGAAGGCCTGGACAAAAATAGCTCAAGAGTGTGTAAAGGTTTATAACCAAACAATTCACACATCTACTGGTTTTTCACCAGGATATCTTTTATATGGTACAGATGACACGGTTTTACCAAAAGAACTAAAACAGGAAAAAATACTCAATAATTGGATCACAGACAGAAAAACAGCACTTATAAGATCAATTAGAACACACAATTACAACAAAACACTATTTGACAAAAACAGAAAATGCTACGAATTTAATATAGGAGATATGGTATATGTGGAAAATGGAAACAAGCTAAATAGAAGGAAATTAGATGAACTCAAAATTGGTCCCTATGAGATAATGGAAAAAATTTCAAACACAATATACAGAATAAACACAGGTCACAAGAAGACGGAATCAAATCTTTTCCATGTTACAAAACTTATTCCAGTCCCAGCATCAGAAGGACTTCAAGATGAAATAAATATATTGGAAGAAAATTAAAATGTAAATTTTCTTCTCCTTAAGGGGGGAGATGTAAAGAGATTAAATCTCTTTAAATAATCTCCTTGAAATTGCCGCTGGCTGTAACGCAATAATTGTTTTGTTTTTTTTTTCAAGTGTCAAAGTTGACATCTGACACTTTATTATTTTAAGTTACGTAGACTAATTTGTATTTTATATAATATTTCTAACTGGCTTAAAAATAAGCATAAATGTCGTTTCTTTGATTACAGGTATGTTCTTAGTTAGCATGTTTAATTATTAAGTGTATTTTGTTATGATAACATTATAGTAAAGAAATAAAATTCTTTGATTACAGAGCAACACATAATCTTATTATATTAGCCAAAATCCATATAAATCTTATATACTTATTAATTTAACAGATCAAAAACTGACTAATACCATTTCCATAATATGTTTACAGTTTTTTTTTTACAGAAATAGCTATCACTATGCAGGAAAAATATATACATATTAATAGTAAATGATGTAACCAACACGTGAACAAATTATTAAATGTATCCCGAATAAATGAGTCAGGTGCCGCTGAGCTAATTCTGTCGCCCACATGCGCACGAGTCGGTTTTTGCGCGGATTCCGACACCGATAACATCCGTACGTCGTTTCGATACTGTATTCATCCTGTAATAAAATAAGTCTACATTCTCAACTTAAATATAGGTTTTGGCGATAAAATGGTGAGAGCTAGCACTCACCATTTGTCCGGCCAAGTAGTTAATGCCAACTGTGGCACTACTTACTTGATGCAAGTTAGTAGTCGTTACATGAGCCATGTCAGGGGCCTTTGGCGGTTCAATAGTAACCCACCAGGGTTGATGAGGTTGGTAATCCACCTCACAACCCACACGATAGAAGAAGTCAATTCTATATACGAGACAGAGAATATGTAATAACGACTATAGAAGCTGGTAACCCCGCAATGATGTTATTTATTATCAAGACAGCTGTCAATCATAACTTGGCTGTATGTGTTATTATCAAGTCCACCACAGACCACCGAACATTATGGCTGTGGCACTTTCACACTTTCTCTGCGATTTTGGTCGGTGCATACGTGAGAACCTTTGGCTGAAAGTTTGTACTTCACTAATTTAATAAGTAGGTAGTTAGATACTTTCTTGTGAATTTGGTAGTTTCCTAGGTCAAAGATAAATTATGAAATTCTAATTACATAACAAAAACTTTTTTTTTCAAATTAACTTATTTATGCATTTTAATAAAAAAAATGTGATAGATAAGTAATTATTGTCGTCATCGTCACAGGTTGTTTTTTCATACAAATTCCGTAGTAATTTCGTGTTTTAATGTTTAGTGTAAAGTAACTAATTTGACTAGTTGGAAACCACCCTATTGTGAATAAACGACTTTTGTGCATAATACCTACCTAAATATTTGTTGCACTACTGGAATAAAACTATGATATCTGTTGATGTTTGTTGTTTGTTGAGTGAATGTGCAAAAGCATTTGAAAAATTGATGCCTATCAGTAGCATAAGTTAAATAATTTTTATTTTATTGTTATGTATTGTCTCATTATTATTAATTGAATTGTTTTGTTATTATTTTGTGTATCCTTCCTTTATTGTTGTTCAATTTATCATTATAATATTGTAAATTTGTTTTAGGCCCATAAGAATCTTGTTTGTAACGCAATGGTTTATACTGTAATGTTGCAAATGTCTATATAAATAAATAAATAAATATCACTTGAGAGATTACTTCATATTGAATAAAATACGGTAGGTACAACTGTTATTGTGACATTCACCGGGTAGAGAGAGCCACAGACAAAAACAGTAAAAAGGCGCAAATTTACCATAGAGTAATAATTTATTATAACAATTTTAATAATATTCTTATACTAGACTTTGCCCCCCCCCCTTCCCCTTCCAATAAGTACCACCAATTTTTAGCTTCCGACCTTGAAAACTGCGAAGTCTCATAAAATTTCACCCCCTCATTGAAAGGATTGCGGGCAGATTTAAAAAACATATGCACGATTTTTGTTAATCATAAATAGTCCGCAAACCAATTTTTAGCTTTCTATATTATAGTCGTGAGCTTATGTTAGGTTTTTCTCAACATATCAGTCTTAAGAAGACCCGAGCATTATAATATTACTTTGGATTGGAACCATGTCACGTTAAGTTTTCTGACAAATTAAACTGTAAGTCTCATTAAATGTCCAATATATTAGTGCGACAGGGTTCTAATAAGTGTACGTAAGTACACGATATTGCTCATAACTGAACGTCTTGTGTATCGTTTAGTAATACATAATGCATTCTAAATTATGCATGCACAAAATAAATACAATACTCTGCAATATCTTGTACAAGCTTACATCATCGCTACATTTGTTTAATAATAGCATTCACGTTTTACCTACGAAGTACGAACTATGCAATCAGAACTAAAGTTTATTTAAAAGTCAAAGTAAATGCAATGGTAACTTCCCATGATGCCATTAGGATAATTGAATGATAAATTCAAAGCATCCGTATTCACTTTAACTAATGGTGTTTGGAACAGGCAGATGGTAGGTATTATTTTTAAATTTAGAAAGAATTAAGAAGAAAAAGTTCGTTGTGGTTTTTAAAAAGTTAATGCCACCGATAGTGGATTGTATTCTTATTGTTTTTTTAAATTAAGAATAATTTAAAAGCAGAATTTTGTTTCGTTTTTTAAATAAAGAATCTTTGTTTATTTTATTTTTGTTTTGGCATGCAGCTAATTAAGATTTTTATGGTATGGAATAGTTTGACTATTTTTTTACGCCAAAGCAAGTTATAAACAAAACATAAAACTCATTACGCAACTTCAGAAGAAACAAACAGTTAACCAGCCCATGTTGTTTGAACGTAGATATTAACGTTAAAAACTAGGTTGTTTACACGTTTACGTAAAACTATGTTTATTGGCGTTTAAATTAGATATGACTCAATAATCTACAGCTATGGAATGTCGGATCGTGAAACGTGGCATGAATAATCGTTTTAATTAGCTGAAAGAAATATTACTTACGATTTTCATAGATTATTGCAAAATACTAAATAGAGGCAGGCGACAAGTATCAAAAAATACATATTTTTCTCCTTCTATCGTGTGGGTTGTGAGGTGGATTACCGACCTCATCAACCCTGATGTCAGGGTTATTATTGAGCCGCCAAAGGCCCCTGACATGGCTCATGTAACGACTACGTACTTACATCAGTAATTTGTAACTCGGACTAACGGCTTAACGTGCCTTCCGGAGCACGGATTATCTTTCTTTCGAACGAACGGTAGATCGGATCGAAGGGGGATTTAAGTAAGTATATTTTTCATTACAAGTAGTAGCAAAATATAGGATGCTGGCTAAAATAAAGTAAGGAATAGTCCTTAGAGTCAGACAGCGTCTCTATGTGCTTTTTTTTTTTTTTTTGATGTGACTTATTGTAGAATTGCCGCAGATGGCATTGGCTACTTGGCCGGAGGCTCTATGTGCTGTAACGATACATTCCCTGTAACTTTGACGAGGTAATATTTAAACTCCAAAAAAGCATTCCAACAAACACGAACAAAGCGATACCTACCTTTCTTATGAAAAACTAAAGTCGTCCTTACTCAACCACCCCTATGACATGGTTATACATAGAAATGTTTATTGATTAAGGCTAGTTCGAAGGCTGTAGTTTGGGTTGTTTAACGCAAGGGCATCGCTCGCGCCTGCCTCCGCAATTAAGACATTTTCAAACGTTTCATCTAGACCCAGGAAAGTTTTAGAAATGGCGAGAACATTTATTTTAGAATAATAATTTTAAGTCTGGGTAAACTCAAAAACAAAGGTACCAGTGTACCGGACTTGCACCAATGAGTAATTTTTCCCAAGTTTTCACTAACACAGTTGGCTCGACCATTACAGACGGCGATACGGCTTAGCACCTATCACGTTGGTCTAACAGAAAGCTCGGTGACGTGTGGACACTTAGTTCATCTTGCGTTGGATGTACCTCTGACTTACCCAATTGGGATACAGTCGTGAGTTTATGTATTGTAATAATTATTAGTTAGTTAAATCCACTCCGACTATTAGTTTATGGAGACTACTCAAAAAAAGTCATGTTCAATTAAGAGCCCGTCGTGTGTTTTTCAATACTTAGGTATTTAATGTCAGATTGCATATGTGTGACGCGCTCGAGATCGTATTCTCACTAAACCAAAATGTAAGTAACTCAAAAAACTAAATAAAAAGTATGTAGCTTTCTCAATCCTTAAAACGGTAACGACTGTTTTGGCAGAGTTTACATGGCGGCGCCCTCTTATCTTTTAACCGCTACTCGTATAAACTTCAAATTGTTGAAGAAGGTGTTTTACTATTTATTATATTTATCATCTGTGCCACAAGGCTATGAAAATTGGTGATTGATTGATTACCTACTTGAGACATCTAGTCAGAGTTTATCATTGTCATGTTTATCAGATAAGTATTCAAAAATTTTCAAACTAAACTACTGAAGGTCTGTTATTCTTTATAATAGCTTTAGTGTACTTAATTAATTTTAATAAAGACAATTTTATCACTTTTTTCTTCGACGTCACAGGTTGTTTTTCATAAAAATTCCATAGTCATTTCGTGTTTTGAAGTTTAGTAAAAATGTAAGTGATTTGCCACAGTAAGTCTTATTGATTATTCGTCACGTTATTTTAACGCACCTTGGTAGGCACTTTGTAAAAGTAAAAGTAGTAATATAATACACAAGAAAATTGTTTACAAAATAACAAAAAGCATTAACTAAATTCCAATTTTCTAGGTAGCATAAAACTTAGATAGTTATTAAAACCCGAAAGAACTATTTAAGTGCAATTTTCTTCTTTAAATTTTGTACACGTGCCGTGTCTAGTTAATAGTTAACTCTGCGCCACAATGGCAGGGCTAGGAAAGTGTGCCCTTGAGGAGTCAGCGAATCGCTAATTACATACGTAAAACTGTTTCTAACAAACGTACAAAATCTGCTAAGATTATATGCCTACTCACGACTGTCATATCTAACGGGATTGGCAGAGCCACAAGTTATCAGTAAGACAGCCCGCAGCCACTTCAGCCATAGCCACGCCGTATTAAACACAGCCCAGGGGGGTTAAAATGGCCACATCGAGGCAATTCATCTAAGAAAGCAATATTGCTATTTGACATTTGTTTGCATTGCATTACTTTTATATGCGCAAATGTCAAATTGCAATGTTGCTTTCTTAGATGAATTGCTTCGATGTGGCCATTTTAACCCCGCTGTTTTAGAAAACGCCTAGCCGTAATGTAATACGGCGGTTTATACAATCCGGTTGTGATATACACGAGATGAGTTATACCATTATTTACCGACTTACGGGCAATATAGATAAAACTGGCGGCGTGAGGTTTATGTATGCAGCCCCCGCGGCATGGGTGCGAATTATATCGAGGGCATTGACCAATAGACGCAGCGAGTGAATGTACTTACGTGGATAAACAACCTATTGTCATCGAAGCCCTCGATATAATTTGCGTTACGCGCGGCGCGAACCCGTGCCGCTGGGGCATTTACCTATGTATTATAACTGTTATAGCAAGTTTGTTAATTGTGACTGCGAATATAATGATGCGATTTACTTAATAGCCGACTACAGTTAACATAATTGGAGTTCTAAACTACAAAGTGTTAAATGTTTTTGTTCATGTTTCGACGTTATCATAATTATGTTTTTACTCTTTTAATTAATGAACTTAGATATAGCTACCTAATTAACTTAAATTGTCATTAAAATATCAATAGTCTCATCAAAAACCCGGACCTGACAAATCTTCAGGTTGGGTGAGGACTCTGTGACAACGGGAGTGCGCTCTGTAGAAGTTAAAAATAACAGACAAGAGACTTTAATATAGTTAAGTAGGTACCTATTTAATATTTATCAATTAGCATTAACAAGGCAGGGCAGGGGTTGATATTCCACCTCACAACCCACACGATAAGAAGAGATTAACAAGGCGTCATAACGAGATCAATTTTAGGGGATAACCTTGGATCTATAAAAGATGGATGTATTAACCTAAAAATTGGAAGTTTAACTACGATTTACTCTGGTCACCCTTCACAGTATAACATGGCGTGGATATATGCACTTTTTTAAATAGGTTTTTGTCAGAATTTGTAAATAAGTAAAATAAATCCCATGAAGTACGTACTTATAAATGTAGGCAATGTTTTTTTTTAAATGAAAACTATTTTTTTACAAAATGTTATTGAGTTTGCCCTTAATATTTTAATAATCTTATGAGGAAAAATAATTTTGTTGTTTTGTTGGTATGTATAAACATGGTGCTTATATCTTTAAGAGGAAATGGCAATGAAATAGTGTCATTCTTCCTTATAAACACAGACTAATAGCTAAATTCAGAAAATAATGGCTTTCCATAAATATATTGCTGTTATTTATGTGACTATTGTTTTAAAGTACACTAAGTATAACATAATATATTTGTATTGTAAGTTATTCTCAAAACCACTTTAGTTTTAATTTAAGAATATTTAAATTTTAAATGTTTAAGTTAAGAAAATCGTCATGTCAGTCTGATTTTGAATCTACCCGCTACTTTGCATAATTATTTTATCTCTTACCTCTTGTAGTGACATAGTATGTAGTCAGATAAATCACACTTTACACTGTTGACACATATTCCTTATCACTTTAGTCACAAAAACAGTATAATTCGTCACTTTTGACATTAACATGGCACCACTTAATATTCCAATATCATCCAGTTTTAATGACACAATTTAAATTCGTTATCGCTAATTAAAACGTTGATTTATATTATTTTAATTATTTTGTAGTCAGTTATCGTGACATTATAAAATACCTTCTTTAAAAATAATAACAACAACAAATCTTAATTTTCGAACACGATGAGCGTTTGAACCGCGAGCGACAAAGTTCGGAACTGACTGGTCGAGCTTCCAAATTCAATTTGACTTGAATGCGGAATTCCAAATTTCAAATTAGGGCTGCTAATGGAGTCATGGTCACGTCAAGGTCGCCATTGTATGCAGTACCACTTTTATCGTCTACTAATCAAATGAAATTATGCATACGGTTGATTAAAAGTTGGTTGCATTCTGTGCTGATGTCACACGTTTCAACCTTGAATTTTGCACGCGCATTTTTACTTCTTCGTCACAATTTCGTCCGGAAATATTTTGTGAAAAAGTAGCTCTATTTTTTTTACTTTATAATTCGTTTGTGGGTGTTTATTCGAGTACGTTTTCGAGTTTGTTCGTTGTCGCGTATTTTTTATTTCTTCGCTGACAGTACGTCCGTTCGGTAGGACGTCTGCGGAGCGACTGAGAGCTGGTTGGCTGTTTGTTATCAATTCCGTTATCAGTTCATTACGCTCGCGATTTTAATGTAGTTATTCACATGTTTTCGTTCATTAACCAAGGTCTTATCGCTTTTCCTTTTCGCATTTCGTATCAAAGGTTGTCTGGCGGATAGTGTGGCGATAAGTCTGACTTTGTCATGCTGCTTTCTCGTGTTATTGCCTTTGATACCTACTTTAGCTGTTGCGGTTTCTTTAGTAGGTGTGTCTGAATAAAAGTTTCAATGTGAAGTTGAAGGGCGTTTTACAATGCGAGACAGTTTTTTTTGAACGGATCCCTATTCGATTTAAAATAAAAGTCGTCAAAAAAAAAAACGTAATTTTACTAATGTAAAACGTAATTTAACTTTGCCCTAACACAAATAACCATAAAGTGTTCGATTTTGAACTAATTACTCTGCATTATTTTGAAATATCTAGATACTAGGTAGCCATACCTACCTACCTACGTAGCCATTTAAAAAATATCTCAGAAATAATGACAAACAACCCAATAATGGTCATCAAGAAGTGCAATTATAAGTAGGTACGGGTAGGTAGGTAGGTAAGTGTAATTAGTCGGTAAGTACGAATAATGTAAACGACAAATTGGCCCCAATTCCTGCAGACACCTCCTAAACTCCTAATTTTATTTTAAGTTATACCCGTCATTTTCTTATCCGCCGAAAAGGAAAGGGATGGATGATTGACAACTGTCAATTTTAAATTGAATTAAGAACAATTAACACGCGCGAATGAAATAGGCATCTTGCTAATAGGCTTGCAACCCGTTTGACGTGTGCTGTCAACTTAATTCTGTGTTATTGGCCGATGTAAAATTTTTAGGGGGTTGTTTTAGATTTCTGCCTAAAATTGACGTGTGTTCCATACATTTTTTGCCTGCAGATTACCCGTCCCTTTCTTTTTCAGCTGATTAGAAAATAACAGGTATATAACTTAAAATAAAATTAGATGTTGTGTACAGGTACCATTGTCCTTGTATAATAATTATAATGTTAATATTGACCAAACCATCGCCTATCAAAACATATCGGACGTGTTGGTAGGTACCTACTTATAATGGTTGCCAAAGTAAACTTAGCAAACCGTGTGACTTAGGTCATTATACTGTGTATTATATAGCTTGGTTGTGATAAATCATGCATGACCCTTGGGTTTTCCTGTAGGTATAATAAATAATAAAATAAAAAATGATCTTTATTTCAAAAATGTTACCTACCTACAATGTTTTGTTTCTATTTTATAATGGAAAAGAAAAAAGTACTTATATAGGTAGAAATTAGGTGGGAGTAGCTTTTTCTCCGATTTTAATTTTTGACGTTCAAAAAGCGCTAACTATGTAAGCCAATTTTTGTTTTTTTTTTTTTAGGATGTAGAAATGCATTTAGGTTGTCTGTTTTTATTTGTAAGGAAAAATCAATGAATTCATCAGGATGTCTTTCTTAATTTTGAACCAGACATTCCTAATACTTCCTACCAATAACCCACGTTACTTCCTTCCTGACAGCACCAGAGACTGCTAATCAGCCGGCCATGTTGTACAGAGCGTTGACCGTACGGCGAACTGGCCAGCTAGATAGATAACCATTTGTTTGTAACTCATCGTCCGTTTTTGGTTCAAATCCATATCGCGATGCATTATGAATTCCAATAATTACTTGGGGGTTAAAATGACCACATGGAAGCTTTTTTTTTTTTACTTATTGTAGAGTTGCCGCAGATGGCATTAAATACTTGGCCGGATCGAAGCAATTCATCTAAGAAAGCAATATTGCTATTTGACATTGGTTTGCATTGCGCACCTACCTACGCACTTTTATATGCGCAATTGGCAATATTGCTTTCTTAGATAAATTGCTTCGATGTGGCCATTTTAATGCCCCTTGTCTAAGTATATTCTTAAAAGTGGACCTGTCAAATCTTCAGATTAAGTAAGTGGACCCTGTGAAAAACGGGATAATGCTAAGATGATGATGACTTGTCTACATTCTTAATTACTAATGTTTTTGTGGGAAAAAATACAGCGTTTTGAAATAAAGAAACGTCCAATAATAATAAATCTATTATCTCCTTCTTCTATCGTGTGGGTTGTGAGATGAATTACCAACCTCATCAACCCTGGTGTCTGGGTTATTATTGAGCCGTCAAAGGCCCCTGACATGGCTCATGTAACGACTACTCATGTAGGTACAATCCTACTATGTGATTGGCTAAAATGTCAATGAATTGTCAGGAGCTGATAGTTTCAACCAATCATGGGATAGGATTTCTATCTGTCAAACTGGAAACTTGAGTTACACGATTAGCATCGATTAGGCTTCTGAGATCGTAATATTTTTGACTCATCATTATAATGTCAATGAACTTCAATTTTGCATTCAGGTCGAAACCGGTAATGAATGCTCAAAGCCTCTTCACTCTCTCGGCCATTGTTATCGAGTAAATATAAGATTTGTTTAGCTAACACTACTGATGAATATCGATAGAGGAATTTGAATTAAGTAGTCATCGATTGAGGGGAGGCCTGTGCCCAGCAGTGGGACGTATAAGCAGTTTATGATGATCATCTCCCTACGACCAGCGCATGACCGATCATCGTGGAGAATCTTGGGGGAAGCCTATGCCCAGCAGTGGGCGTCGGACGGCTGATGATGATTATCCCGTTTTTCACAGGGTCCGCTAAACCTAACCTCAAGATTTGACAGGTCCGGTTTTTTACAGAAGCGACTGCCTGTCTGACCTTCCAACCTGCGAAGGGAAAACCAACCCAATACAGGTTAGGTAGGTCACATACCTCCGAAAAGCATTTCTCGGGAATGTGGGTTTCCTCACCATAATTTCCATCGCCGCTGAGCACGTAATAATAATTTATGATCCAGACATGAATTCGAAAAATAATCGAAAATCATTGGTTTAGGCGTACTATGCTGGGATTCGAACCTACAACTTCAAATTGAGAGTCAAGCGTTCTACCAACTGAGTTACCACGGCTCTCTTGATAAGCAAAATGGAATATCGATATTTTTTATACAACACTAGAGGTATATAGTTAGAACTCACCAGCTAAAGTGCAAATAAGTTAGCGTTTCGCACGAATGCCGTTATGATGCACAAACAACACGGACAGACAACCGTACAAATTAAATATACGTGATTTTTTTGCGTAGGTACGTAGAAACAAGTGTTTACATAAGTTGGTTGACCATAAGTAAGATGACTTTTGACTCGATAGTCCGACAATGGCCCCGATTCCTGCAGACACCGCCTAATTTTATTTTAGGTTATATCCGTCATTTTCGTATCCGCCGAAAAGGAAAGGGACGGATGATTCACAGCTCTTAATTTTAGAAAGAATGAGTAAATTAATGTGTCGGGTTATTGACTGACGTAAAATTTTTAGACGGTTGGTTTAGATTTGTGCTTAAAATTGACGTGTGTTCCATAAATTTTATGCTTGTCGATTACCCGTCCCTTTCCTTTTCGGCGGATAAGAAAAGGACAGATATAACTTAAAATAAAATTAGATGGTATTTACAGGAATTAGCACCACTATGGTAAGAAAAAACGTGCCCCACATATGGGACATGCACGTATGAGTTTCAAATTTGTTGCCTCATATGTGGTTCATACACAGTGAACGTGTTAAGTATGTATGTTGTCGCTACATGAGTCAAGGCATGTTAAAGTTGACACATCAACGGCATTTGGCGCCTCAATAGTAACCTCAACACCAGAGTTGTGGTCGGCCATTGGCCTTCCACCCCATACCAGGGCCTATATAGTTTACCTAGCCTACAACCACACCTAGGTAAACACTCCCATGCTGTAAGCTATTACCTAATCTTGATTGTATTGCCGACATTAGCTAATGCATCGTAAAATATTTACGCCTACATAAATCAAATAGCAATGCGTCACGATGAGTTTGCTCTAAATAAATAAATAGGGACTAGATTTGGTTGTAAAATTCGCTCAATAACAATATGTGCTTACATTTTGTTTTTGCCGGTGTTTACGTTTTTTAAACGAAAATTGTTGTTTTTTTTTTATCTAGGTACCTGCCAAGACCTGTCGCCATTGGAAACGGGTATAAGTTTTCACTCAGCTACATGAAAATAGGTACATAAATGTACAGTTTGGTAAAAAATGTTGGTAAGTATTAAAAACGGTATTAAAATCGATGAAAGGTGAGAATTGCCGTACGCGGTACGACTGCAGCGTACGTAATCGTACGAGTACGACGACCAAATCGCACACATTTTATTTCTGCTTGTAAGTACGTATTTGCACGAAACGAACGTGCGAAATCCCGTTCTAAATGCGGGTAGGCTTATGGAATGTTAATTAATACTACCGTTTTTTAGCAAGCTCTACGGTCACGAGCATTAATATGTATACACTTTGGTACCATGTCACATTAACTTTTTTGGCAAATTGAACTGTAAGTCTCACTAAATGTCAAAAATGTTAGTGCAACAGAGTCCTAAAGTGGGTACATTATATTGCTCATGACTGTACATAAAACTCCAGCCGCCGCCAGGCGACAGCCTCCGTGGTCTAGTGGTTAGAGCGTTAGGCTCACGATCTGGAGGTCCGGGTTCGATTCCCGATGGGGACATTGTCGAAATCACTTTGTGAGACTGTCCTTTGTTTGGTAAGGACTTTTCAGGCTTGAATCACCTGATTGTCCGAAAAAGTAAGATGATTCCGTGCTTCGGAGGGCACGTTAAGCCGTTGGTCTCGGCTATTAGCCGTAAAAACACCTCCACCAACCCGCAATGGAGCAGCGTGGTGGAGTATGCTCCATACCCCCTCCGGTTGATTGAGGGGAGGCCTGTGCCCAGCAGTGGGACGTATATAGGCAATTTATGTATGTATGTATGTACATAAAACTAGAAGGGCCACTTACTTGTGCGGTGGAAGGCGCGTCATCAGGCCGTAGCGCGTGCAGGCGTCCCTCCTGGAACTCTGCGAAGGCCCGCACCGCGGCCGCTGCATCGCGGTAACGCTTCCATAGGTCCACTGCTTTATGGTATCTGTGGGTAAAGTTGCCCTTGTTAGTTGTGTTTCAACCATAGACATTTTTTTCTTTTTTACTACTAGGCTGGATGAATGAGGAAAGCGGCGAACCCGGTACAAAATTTTGGACGACGACAAAGAATGCACCTCGGCTCAGGGCATCGTCTGAGACGATTCTATTTAAAAGAATTAATCGAGCCTAGTAGACCGATAGCTTTAAGCGCTGAGTGAGGCACATCGTCGACCACGCCAGTGTCGGTATCGGGGTCCTGAGGTGTTTGTTGTCGCTAGCTGATTGGCCGCGTCTATGGCTAGAGCAATCGAGTCGTCCGGATCGTATATTACGTCCTTTGGGCGCCGATACTTTTCAGTACCGTAAGCCCATGTGGAGCCGCACCCTCCACATGGGCTTGCTTATAGAACTACATCATTAACAGTAATAGCCACGTTTGTTCATTTAAAAGCGCAATGTCAACAATAAATGTCAAATAGCAAAATTGCTTTTTAGGTGACTTGCTTCAATGTAGCGGTTTTATCTCCACCCCCCCGGTTTTAAAGGAGTGTAACTCACTTGTCACACAGCTGCGTGAGGTTGTTGCAAGTGTGCTCGTACGCAGTGGCGGCGTCGTCTAAATCTCTGCGCAGGCGCGCTGCCACGGCTGGTTCGGTGGATGCCTCCAACGGACCGGCCGCGTCTTTCAGCTCGCCGACTAATTCGCCGCTACGGCGCGAGAGGGACTCGCTCAGGGTCTGTGAAGAGAATTGTTCATGAGATTCATGCGTGTAAAGCTGTAAAGGATAATGGGTTTTCTGGTAGAGTCATAGATTTAGATTTTTTCGTGCTTAAGTAGGTGTTGACGTCAGATCTGGCAACCCCCGTTGCCTAGGATTGTTGATTTTATGGCGCATAGCAACGGCGATGATAAGTAAGGTTTTTAATATTATTTTAGTTTGTGTTTTCTTTCAAGTTATTACATATTATTACTGAGTTAGCAATTTTTCATCTCGCTCGCTAACAGGTAGAATAAATAATATTATGTAAATACGTAATATATTATGTTTACGATGCCATCCACTAGTCGAAGCGGTCAGTTAAAGAAAGTAAATGTTTTGCCCGACTTGGCGGGGGCACTGCCGTGTCCATCTTAGAGTCTGCGGAAAACAGTTCCCAGTAATAATTAATAAATGTCCCACCCTCGACCACATAATCTGATACCATCAGGCAAGAATTCTTGCCTATCATGCTTAAAAAAAATATCTACACCAACCTCAAGTTTCTCAGTAGCCTTCAACAGTCGATCATAGTCGACCTGTCCTTGGACGGTCAACAGCTCGACCATATAATCAGCCTCCCTTACAGCGCCCTGGACTAGCTCTAGCTGTCTCTCGAACCGCCTCCATAGCTGCACCTTAGCCCGGAGACGCGCGCTTAGCTCATTCGCTGCTGCTTCTAGGTCTGAGTGGGTTTCCTGAGGAGATAAGGTTTTTTTGTAAAAATAAAGTCTTTAATGAATCAACAATAACAAATTGAGTTCCTACAGCCACAAAAATTTACATTTATAGCAGTGTTTGCAAATGATAGAGGTAAAAAAAAAACTTTTGAGGGAGAATTTAGAAGTATTTACCTGTAAAGCAGATATGTCTCGTTCCACACCAGTAGGAGACACGCAAACCCTCAAGCTGGTGGGCAGGGTGTGTAGCGCTTGTCTCAGCGCGAGGATGTCCCTCCATTGCGTCTGAAGGTCGTCCAGCAATTTGTTGCATGTTTCCGAAGCCTTCTCTACGACGTCACTGCCCAAACGTTCCGCCGCCTCACACTCTTCCAAGGTAAGACGAGCGCGACGCTGATTCTTCGAACAGCGAGTAATACCCGTTTGAACTTGCAACATCTTCTCTTTCAACAACATACTACGTTCCAACTCCTCAGCTATCTGATCGTTCAAGATACCCGACTGCGTCAGCAGAGCTCCTAAACGCTCAGATTCAGCCGTCGGCAGCAAGCTTAGTCTTCCAAGTTCGTTCTGGATTCTATCTATGCGACTCGTCATCACTTGCAACCTCTCGATGTATAAGTTCAACTCGTCTTCGCTCTTGATAACACCCTTAAGACTGTCCAAGGCAGAACGTAATTCTCTCAACTCGTCTTCCAGAATGTTCAGTTTTTCGCCAGAAGACACATCCCGATCGGAAATAGTCTGTATAGCAGACGTGTGAATGTCGCCAATCTTGCCAGCTAACTCACGCCATCTGTCTTCAATTTTAGAGAAGAACTGGCGTTGAACCATTTCATCTGATATCGGAAGGATTTCTAGAGCCCTCTCAAATTGTGCTCCCGCCTCATTCTTCAGGTTGTTATGGACTTCATGCTGTGCTTTGAGCTCCCAGAATCGACGCAGATTACCAGTGGTTGTAATGTTTTCTGGTGTAATGTGCTGTAGTTCTTTATTGGAAGTCTTTATCCATCCTTCTATTCTATCAATGAGATGATCGTATGTCATCCAGTTCTCTTTGAATGCTGTCAAACGTGTAAGCCTTGAGTCTATATCTTCCTGCAACTTCAATAACGTATCGAGGGCTGTAGAGCATTCAGTTTCTAATCCAGAGCATACAATAAGGTCTTGAAGACCTTCTGTGATGGAAAGAAGTCTCAACATTTTTGCATGGTGATGGGAGACATCCAGATTGATTGACTGGTAAAGGTTGATATACTGCTCGTGGTCGATTGAGGTAACATTGGTGAGATCCGGTATTCTTTGTTGCGCTACTCTAAGCCATTGATGTTCATCCTTCATACCTTGGTCAAGCTGAGTCCACCGAGATGCAGCTAGTGTCATTTGCTGCGCTCGACTTGCAGCCCTATCAATGATGGTAGTTGCTCTGTCATGTAGGGAGTTGTGGAGAGATGAATATTTAGCTCTAGTTTCACTGTCGAGGTTATCTTCCAATGATTCAAGAATTGCTCTACAATGGCTTAAGTTGACAAAGAATTTTCTATGTTTTTGAATCTCTTCATGTAAGTGGTCAAGGTTGGCTACTATGATTTTGCCGTCCAGAAGAGCTTCGGCCACATCAGTGATTTGACCAAAGTCCTGTAGAGTTTGCTCATACTCTTCAGCTAGTGATGTCAGTTGCAACAAACGATCTCGTTCTGTGTTAATCACATTTTCAACTTGTTTTGTATCGTCATCGCAATCATATAATTTTACAGGACATTCTCGTTTTGGATTCGCTTCTATGAGAGAACGGTACCTTCTGAACATTTTCTTCACATTATCAAAGTTCTCGACGTTAGCGGACTCAATTTGGTCTAGTTTGTCAAGTTTCTGTTGCGTTGGCATGTCGGACATAATCACGGAATCTAAGTTAGACTTTACCCGTTCCACAGACTGGCTAAGTTTCTCGGTGTCATCTAAGAATTTGTTCCATTCCTTTTCTATATCTTTTGATATCATTGAGCTTTGCTGGTCCAGAGAACTGACAGCGTTTATCTGCCGCGTCAAAGTCTCAATCAGAATTATGATTTCTTCGCTGACTTCGGTTACTTCGATAATCTCCTTCAGATGTTGGATGTAGCTCTGCAGTGATTTCAAGCGTTCAGTTTCTTGTGTTGGTTTTACACCGGCCGCAGTTTGTCTTTGGATTCTGTACTGAATTTCTTCGATCCATATTGAGATAGTTTCAATTACTACCATTACACTCTTCTCGATTCTAGTTGGATCGTTGCTGTTAATAGCGTCCTGTAACTCATCTATTTCCTTGTTGACAATAAGATCATAAGATTTTTCTACCGATGGTTCGTACAAGACTACTGCCATAGATTCGTCTGGCACCTTCTGAGTTTCATTTACAGCTTGTGTTCGTTTTTCAAGTGCATCGAGCAGTCTTGCTTTTTCAGATTTTCGTGGAATTACACTCTTGCTTGGCGACGGTGATTTAGATTTCGATCTTTGCACTACGTCAGAGTAAGTTGGTCTTTGTTGTGCAGCAATATTATTTTCATGCCTTTGAGGTGATGTTGGACTAGCAAGTTGAGAAACACCTTCATCAATAGATGTAGTGTCTTGGCTTGAGAAGTCGTCACTAGTTGGCGTAATAGACACTGAAAGCTCTGTTGTTATAGGATCTGACAAGCTTTCAGGCGACATAGGTGACTCCATCTTCTTTTTCGGCTTTCTTTTCTTCTGTTTCTGTTTTTCTAGTGTAATCGACTGTGGTGGTTGGACTTGCCTTTCACTTTCGATGAAGTCAGTTGTAGCTTCAGGAATGGAGATCTGAGCTTTAAGATGAATTTCATACGGCTCGTCCGTAGAAGTAGAGATCGAGCTTTCAGAATAATCTCTGGGCGTTGTTTGCTGTGCGCCGTCAACCGTAACCACTTCTCGACTGAGGTCAAGTTGCGGAATGACAACCACTTGTGTAGGTTCTTCTCTCGGGGAAGTCTGCTGAGTGCTATCTACAGTGATAATTTCTCTTTTGGCTTCAATTTGTGGAACTGGAGAAACTACAGGTTCTTCAATCACTGGCTCAGGAGTAGCAATCGCAGGTTCTGGAGTATCAGACTGCGTGAAAGAACTAACAACAGGCACTTCAGGTGTTTGAATACTTGTCTCCCTTAGTTCTTTCTCTTTAATGGGTGAAGTAGATGTTTCTTGATCAACGATTTCATTTTTAACAGTCTGAATGTCACTTTCAGTTGTTTCAATGACAATCTCTGTGCTCTTTTCTTCTTTTTGAACTTGAGGCAGTGGTGACGTTTGCATTTCCCGTGATTCAGTTATAATTACGGGCGATGGCAGTTTCTCTTCCTTCACAATTTCTGGTTCTTCAATTGGTGAAGTCTGTGAAAATTTCTCTTCAGGAATATAAATATCATGTGGAATGACTTGAGTTGTTGCTTCAGTTTGAACAATTTTCTCTGGACTTGCAGATCTGCTCGTTTGCATCTGTGAATCTGATTTATCTATTTGTTCTACAACTGTGACTTCTTCAATTGTTTGTGTGTGAGCATCTTTATCTTCTACTGGTGTAGTCTGAATCAAACTGTCGCTTACAGGAGTAGGAGATGTCTGGAACGCCATCTCAGCTGTCTCAGGTCTGGGTACTTCTGGGATTTCAACTTTGACAGCTTCAGGTTTTTCTACAACTTCAGGCGACGTTTGAACGGAGTATTCTTGAGTCGGAATTTCTTCTACAACTGGTACAGGATATGTTATTGTAGTCGTCACGTCTTTTTTAAGTGTCTCCGGACTACTTTGCACACATTCTTCTACTATCTTTACTGTGCTAATATCTGATGTTTCACTCATTGTATGGTAGGACTCATCCCTAGGTGATGTTTCAAAAACTTCTCCCATTTTCGGACTCTCCGGTTTAACTTCCGGCTCAGGTTCGACTTCAGATTTCTCCTCTTCTTCAACTTCTGGTTCAACTGGTGCCTTTTTCTTGCCTTTTTTTGATTTCCTCTTCTTTTGTTGTTCAGGTTCAGCAATTTCAACAGGCGTAGATATTGATGTGTCTTCAGACTCAGTTGTTCCATGTTTAGGGTAAGTAGTTTCCTCGCTTACAACATGTGATTTACGTTTCTTCTGGCGTTTCTTTTTATCGGGAGTGGGTACTGGACCCTGCGATATTTCTTCAGGCTCGTATCCCTTCTCTTCCGTTACTGGTTCAGATTCAGTTACATAAGAATCAGGTTCCAGTGGAGATTTAGTTACATCTTCTGTTGGTTTCGGTGACTCCATATGCGGCGATGTTGGCAAATCTATATAGTGACTTAGTGACGAGCTTTCTGTGTCAGTTACTTGTTGAGTAACAGTAATAGATTCTTCCGGCGATATTTCAGTTACAGGCTGAAGTTCTGGCACTTTAATTGGCTCTTCCGTGATGACTAATTCACTGGGCAAGTGGATATCAATGTCTTTTTTGAGTACAAATGGTTCACTAGTTTCAAAGCCACCAACTTTGATATCCATGTGTGCTTTGGGTTGATCTTTATTTATCTCATGTGTTTTAGCAATAGACACTGAGATGTCAACGGTTTGTGACGGTTTTTCTGGTTGAGTTTCGGTAATTTCAACCGTTTCAATAGATTCAGGTCTGAGTTGGGTTGCAACTGAGTGTTGTCGTTCCGACTCAAGAAGTGAGTGGATGTCATATTTATAATCTGGTTTAGCAGGTGTTGTAGCCACAACATCAGAAGGCATCAATTTCTGTTCTACTGTTTCTGGTTCCTTAGCAAGCGCAGCAACGAGTTTATCGACACTTTCCGTAGAACTTTGTACTTGAGGTTCAAATTCTCGGATATAAGAAATTTGCGGTGTCTCAGTTGCTACTGTTTCAGTGCTTTCTGTCACTACTATTCCAACTTTTACGGGTTCTACCTCTACGGGAGATTGCACTGGTGGTTGCTCTGTAATAGCTTGACTTACAGTTTTTTCCGTTTGAATCGCAGGCGTCACAAGTGGAATACCTTCTCGGATAATTAATTCTTTTGTTAATTCTATAACACCCATTTTCGGTTCTTCTGGCACAACTGTAGTAATAGTTGTCTCTAATAATTTGTTTTCTGTTTCGTCACTAACAGGCGCTTTGGGTTTTTCTTTTGCAGTGATTCCGACTTCCTTTGCATCCATTACAACTGTTTCTAGGACTTTAGTAGGCTCTGTGATAGTAGCAGTAGATTGTTCAATTACACTTGTAGGAGTTTGCTCGCTGACTTTAGTTTCTGGAGTTTCTTCAGGTTTTATTATACTTATTGTAGAGACATCTGTTTGTTTAGCTATTTCAACATCAATATTCTTCTTAGAAACATCAGATAAAACTTCTTCTTCAATAGGTTTTTGTATTTCACTTGTTGGTTTTTCTTGCGGTAGATCCATAATTTTATTCTCTGATTCGATCGTTAATTCACCCTCCAATTTAACGATTTCTTTTACTTCAGGAATGAATTTCTTAAGTTCTGGAGTCTTAATTGGAGAATGAATAGCACCAGCATGAATATTTTCTTTCTCCAAAAGCTGTTTCGTTAATTCTAGAATATTAATTTGTTTGATATCGTCCGTGTCCTTCGTAATAAATTCTTTTATTTGGTCAGTTGTGGTAATTTCCTTCTGGGGTGATGGAGTTTTAGATTTAGTCTTTTCAGTTGATATAACTATTGGTGCTTCTTTAGGCGATTCAGTTTCCGACGTTTCTGTAATAGGTGACACTTTTTCAATATATTTTTTAGAAACATCTTCAACCGCAGACGTCAATTCTTCAACTTTTTCTGTAACCGGTTTAGGGACATCTTCAACTATAACGTCTTTAGCAGGAGAAGGTGATTTTTCTTTTTTGTCTGATGCTGGCTCTTTGGAAAGAGGTTCAGGTTTGACTACCGGCTTTCGTTCATCCGTAACGGGTTCTAGTGGCTTACTTGGTTCTTCTGATTCTTTTTTGCGTTTCTTTTCTCTCTTTTTAGGAACAGGTAGCTGTGATGTGACTTGTAATGCAGCAGAGTGGTCAGCCTCTGTACCAATCATACTCTTCGTAATATCAATGATAGTAGTATCTTTTTGTTCCTCTGCAGGAGCTGTCGAAGCAGCAGCTGTAATTTTCGTAGTAGTTATTTTTTCTATAGCCTGAGGTTGCGGCTGTTCAATAGTTGTTGTAACAGACTCGGGCACTTTGACCGTTTCTTGCATAATCTGTGTAGCTATTTCGGATGTAGCTACAGTTTCCTTTGTTCCAGGTACTATCTCATGTTCTTTTAATGATATGCTTTCTTCTTTAGAGACATCTTGCTTGGTTTTTCCCTTTTTGGATTTCTTTTCACGTTTCTTAAAAGCTGGCTTATCAGAAGACGGCTGAGAAATAGTAGAGTGATCTACTTCACTTTCAATTAATCTCTTAGTGATGTCCATAACTGTAGTGTCTTTTTGACCTTCCTCGATAGGCTTGTCGTATGTTCCAAACTCCATCGCTGGTTTATTTATCTGAACATCGATTTCCGCAGTAACAGTTGAATCAGGAACATATTCGTCATCTGGATCTTCAATGACTTGGTCAGTGATATGTTCTTTTCCATCTATAATTTGAACGTGTCTTATTATACGGAGACGTTTGGTTTTCACACCTTCTTCTTGCAATGTTTGTGTAAATGAAGGCTCTCCCTCTATAACTTCAACTTCCTCTGGTTCTTCAATTACTTCTTCTGTTACATATTCCTTGCCGTCAATTATTTGTATGTGTTTAATGACACGTTTTCTTGTTCTCTTTATGATCACATTTGTATCAGTTTGGATTTCTGTCGTATGTCTGTCTTGTGTCGAGGCTTGAGAGGTGGTTAGAGTCTCTACAACTCTAGATGGCTCATCGACCATAGATTGCACTACTTCCTTAGTTACAATAGGAACTTCTATAGGTTTGGTGGCATCTTCAGATATAGCGGTTTCTGTAGTAACAGAAGTGTCAGCTTCAATTGGTTTTACAAGTTGTTCTTCGCTAGTTGTACTGTCACTTCTTTGAGAGTCGGTTGACTTTCCTTTTTTGCTTTTTTTGTCTTTCCTCTTTTTTGGCACTGGCTCTTTTTGTGGGGTTTGAGATACAGAAGAGTGTTCACTCTCAATGCCAATCAAGTTCTTTATCAAGCCAACAATTGATGTGTCTTTTTGCGGTTCCCTTGATAGCAGTTGCTCTTCGGGCGTCTTAACGTCTTTCTCTGTAGGACTAAGTTCTTCAGAAACAAGATCTTTTTGTGGACTCGGTGATTTGACTATTTCATCGATTTTTGTGTCTTGTTTTACTTCGGTAGGCAACACTGGCTTATCATCGACAAAAGTGATTTCGGTTCTTTCATCTTTGACATGTTTTACCGGCTTTTCGACACCAACAGTTTCTTGACTGAATTCTTTTTTAGTTGGCTTACTGAGCTTTACATGACTTTCTTCACTTATAGTTTGTAGGCCTCTGGGAATTACGGTAGGTACAGTAATTTCTAAAATTTCTGGTTCTGATACTTTCGGCTCATCAGTTTTGATTTCAACAACATCTTCTGTTATTTCTGATACTTCTGGTTTGCTCAAATGAACGTCAATGTCAGCTGTTACAGTTGCATCAGGAATGTATTCATCATCTGGCTCTTCAACAATCTGTTCCGTAACATGTTCCTTGCCATCAATGATCTGAACTTGGCGTATGATTTTAATACGTTTAGTTTTAACGCCTTGTTCTTGTACAGTATGACTTACTTTAGGCTCTTCCTCGATAACTTCAACGTCATCAGGCTCTTCGATAACCTCTTCAGTGACGTGTTCTTTACCGTCAATAATTTGAATGTGCTTGATTATACGTTTTTTAGTCCTTGTTATTTTTCTTGTCACTTTTTGTACAACAGTTGCGATGTTAGATGAAGACGTTTGAATCGTTGATTGGATTCCACCAACGATTGTATACTGACCGTCATGAGGCTCCTGCACTTGATATTCTTGCGTCTCAGGAAGAGTTTCGTAAGTTTCTGATGTCACGGTAACAGTTCGAAGAGGAGTTTGTTCCCTTTCTTGAGATGTTCGTATAGCTGTTTCAGTCTTTATTGTTTGAGGAATGGCACTCTGTTCACTTTCTTTCTGCATGAATTCCTGAAGCATATCTTGTAATTGTTGAGCTTGGTTAGTGGTATCTGCAGGTGTTTTTGTATCCTCTGAAGGAGATTTCTTGTCCTCGGGAGATTTCTTTTCTTTAGGCGAGTCTTTCGGTGACGATTTACATTCAGGCGATTGTTTATCTTTTGGAGAATCTTTGTTCTTATGAGAGTCTTTATCTTTAGGTGATTTTCTAGCATCAGTTTTGCCATCTTTAGGTGATTCGTCTTTGTCTGACCTAGGTGGTAAAGGAGGAGGTGGATGATCTCCTTTATCCTGTGAATCGTCAATTTCTTCGAACTGTACACCACCGTGGTCTTGTACACTGATTGTGACTCTGGGCATTTGTTCCTCTTCTACTTCTACGTCGGGTTCCTCCACGATTTCTTCAGTCACATGTTCTTTGCCGTCAATGATCACAATTCGTCTAATAATTCGACGTCTTGTTCGAACTATTCTTTTAGTGACTTGTTGGACGACAGCTGTAACGCTAGAAGACGAGGTTTGAATCTGAGAAGGTAGTTCTTGGCCTTCAGCTATTTGTAGAATTTCCTCAGGTTTCATTCCTTTCTCCATTTTGATTATCATATCCGGCTTTGATGAAAACTCTTGAATAGTTACTTCGCCGCCTGGTAGGCCTGATATTAGTTGGCCACCATAAGTCTGATATTCAACGTGCTGTGTACCTCCATCCTCCAGTAAAGTAGATGTGGAGCCTTTATCTTCTTTGAGAGTGATTTGAGAGAATGACTGTTCATGAGGAACGCCATCACTCGATAGTATTTGTGATCTATGCTGTTGTGTTTGAATCGTTTGTTGTCTTGTAACCAAAGTTTTTCGGATTTTCTTCACGATAATCCTCTTAGTTCCATCCGCATCTACAACTACCTCAGTTGTCGTTTCATCCGGTTCTACCATGACAGTCTCGAACGACTGCGGGAGGCTGTGAGTTATGTTAAGTTGTGAATCTTTGCTAATGTGATCATCTTTGTATTGAGCGTCAACTAACAAAGATTTTTCATCTAACTTTTGTTCTCTGATAACAGGTCGACTCGCAATTTCAATAGTTTCATGGCCGTCAGTTACAGTTTGTCTAACCTGAATGTTTTCTAATAATTCCCTCTCGTAGAGTGAAGGTTCGCTTGTCTGAACTTCCACTTCTTGAGGCGCTGCGCATGTTATAGCCACGTCTTGCGTACTCACAACTTCTGGCTGGCATATTACAGATTTGTCAGACGTTAATGGAACGTCTGACGCGAGACTTTTTCCTGTTTGCGTTTCAATTGTAGCAGAAGGTTTATCTTTAGGAGCTTCGGTAACTTTTGGTTCTACTTTAGGCTCAGATTTCTCAATTGGTTCCGAAGCGAGACTCTTTCCAGTTTGAGTTTCAATCGTCACAGCTGGTATCACTTCTTTTACTTGACTAGGTTTACTCTCTTGAACTGTTGGTAATTTGTCTTCTGTTTCCCTAGGAGATACGATTTCTTCAGGCATTGATGTTGAATCAATAGTCCTGTCTGTTTGTGAAATATCTTCTTCCGCAACTTCTGGTGCAGATCTTATCTGCAGCAGTACCTGCCTTAACCTCTCTATCTCTACAATGACTAGATTCCTCGTTTCCAACAACGCTTTCTGCATCGCATTCAACTTCGCCTGCAACGACTGACTAGACTCATCTTGACTTATCACAGTGATAGACTTTAATATAATTTCATATTCTTCATATTCCCTGATATACCGTTCATAAACTTCAATGTACCTAATGATGTCTTCTTCAACGAGGGCATCGTAATGTTTAGTAGATTCTTGCAAGTCGTTATTAATAGTTTCAAGCCAACGATCCAACTTGGCCACTTTCTCTTTTTGTTCTTCTATTTCTTCTGTGCGACGGACTACTTCTAGCTTGGCGTCCTGGAATGAACGAAAGAAGAATGTCTAAATCACACAATACTTATTCAAGTTTAAATTGTAGGGGTACAGGGTGATAACCTGCAATCATTCCTGACGGTATAAAAAGCCACATTGTTGCAATTCATATAAAAAGCAATAATGCAATTTGACATTGGGCATATTAAAAGTAAGTGAGAGTTTTAAATGAATTGTGTCAATGCGACCGTTTTAACCCTCCTGATATTTGTTCCAAGATTGATATGACGAACAGCACAAAGTTTAAATACAACGTTTAGCGAATCTTGCTTACCTGAATGGTGACTAGTCCCTGGCGCGCTTGTGTAAGCAGCTTAGATATCCTGGCCTTCATCACGACCAACTCCCGCAACAGAGACTGGATCTCAGTCTCGTGGCGGTACTCCATGATCTTCTGTTCTAACAAATCTGCTGCTTCTTCACACTTCACTAATACTTCGATGCCGTCCTGAAAATATTTGCATTTGGCGATCAGTATAAGGTCATAAGCTGCTTAAGTAAATAAGTTATGTTTGTGGTATCTGCGTTTTCTTTTCAATATTTATTAAGACATCAAGTTTCCACTACACGGCCGCTCTGAGGTGGGGACAAAATACTACTTTATCACGTGCAATAACCCAATAGATAGATATAGCTAATAAAATTTACCTATTAAGTTGGTCTAACAAAAAGCTCGGTGAGGTGTGGGTACTTAGTTAATGTAATAATTTCGTTTTTTTTTGTTAAATTATATAAAAAAAATATATAATAATTGTATAAGAACTCCGCTCAACTCATGAATTGGTATACATTATTGTACAAATGAAAGATAGCTGGTACTTATAGCACAGGTTATACAGTCATGAGCAATATAATGTACCCACTTTAGGACTCTGTCGCACTAACGTATTTGACATTTAGTGAGACTTACAGTTCAATTTGTCAAAAAAGTTATAGTGACATGGTACCAAAGTATATACAAATTAATGCTCGTGACCGTACGTATTATAAGTGCCAGCAGTGCTTTAAAATTGTTAATCTTCTAATATTATCTAATAGTTATTAGTTATTAAGTTGTTTGGAACAATACACGCATACATAAACAGCCTATATTCGTCCCACTGCTGGGCACAGGCCTCCCCTCAATCAACCGGAGGGGGTATGGAACATACTCCACCACGCTGCTCCATTGCGGGTTGGTGTTTTTACGGCTAATAGCTGGGACCGACGGCTTAACGTGCTCTCCGAAGCACGGAATCGTCTTACTTTTTCGGACAATCAGGTGATTCAAGCCTGAAAAGTCCTTACCAAACAAAGGACAGAATCACAAAGTGATTTCGACAATGTCCCCATCGGGAACCGAACCCGGACCTCCAGATCGTGAGCCTTACGCTCTAACCACTAGACCACGGAGGCTGTTTGGAACAACGATGTACCTTAGCCTACCTCAATCGTGAGATTATGTTATGTTGTAAAATCGACTTGGTCTATACTTTATGAGTAGGTAAAACTTGTGAAGCATGTACTTTTGACCTTATTGATAGTGACTGAATAAAAATAGACATGGCGCCATTGTTTATATATTAAATGCTTCTAAATTCGGACGTGACATAGTGTGTACATTACCGTTGCATTGCTCATACTTCGTTCGTCAATGTCATAAAAATTATGATAACGAATGTTCGTCTAAATTGTTATTGTTCGTGAATCATTTTCCTTATAAGTGTCCTACTGTAATATAAATTACGAATAATCCTTTTCAATTTAAGTACTTACCTAAGTATATTTATTCATAAAAATAAATTAATAAGTATAAATATTTCTTGTTATTTATCTTAAGTCGATTTGATTAGGTATTCACTCTTAAGTTTTTGAATAAGACAACATAACATTGTTAAGATTTGATTAGGTATTCACTTTTAAGTTTTTGTTTAAATTTTTTAAGTGCCTTTAAGTTTTTTAATAAGAAAACACAACAATGTTATTATTATTTAATGAGACACACTGTAGATAACATTGTTATGTTGCCTTATTTAAAAACTTAAAGGTGAATACCTAATCAAATCTACTTAGGTAAATAACATTACAAATTTATACTTATTTATTCATTTTTATAAATATACTTAGGCAAGTACCTAACTTAAATTGAAAAGGATTATTTGTAATTTATATCACAGTATGACGTCATAAGTTCACGAATATATCTCAATTAGGGTAGTCAGACGTACTTGCAACCATCGCAAGGTGAACTAAGTACCCATACCTCACCGATCTTTCTGTTAAGTAGACCAACGTTATAAGTGGTGAGCCGTATATAAATGTAATTTCACGAAGTCCTTGTGACCAGACTCCCTCTCACAGAGTCCTTGTGACTTTCAAATCAAATCAAATCAAATCAAATATACTTTATTGCACAGAACTACATTTCAACAATCAGACTTTATTCCTACTTCTTCCTAAAAAAATAAATAGTAAGAAAAATTATTTACGTATAAGTATTTTTAAATGACGATCTATGCTCTTAGGAATTTATAGAGCACGTAAACCAATATATCTCGCCGTGCTCTATATGCTATTTATATTCTAAAAACAACTTTAGTTCATTGTACAACGCTACATAATAGTATAATTTATGGCGTATTAAAATTGGCATAAACCTAACTATGTGGAACATTAACTTCACATATAATTATGAGCAATATTTAAAAGGTATCCGGTAATAAAAAAAATATCTAATGAATTTTAATAAAATTTTTGACATTGATTAGTTTAACTTTGCTTTACTATTGCAATATTTTATTTGACAACATTTTTTTATGGCAATGGGTCGATAATCTTACACATACACAAATACATAAATAAGATTACGCGTGAACGGTTGTCACGGTTGGACTGGGTTGGTAGACCAACCCAGTAAAACTTAAAACACTTTTGACAATTCTATTCTTAATAAAAGCTAAATATAAATAATACATTACTAATTTATAAAATAATTTATCTTATTCAGTCAGTACCGATCGAGTATAGTAAATGTGAATACTATTCGTTTAATGTGTTTCGTAATCCAAAGCTTTTTAGCACAATTGAAACATCCACAAATACAATTTTACCTTCAATTCCAATCACTCCAACCTTTCAATCACTGCACAACAACCTAGAAACTTCACTTATCACAAAACTTTTTCTATCAAGGGTGGGTAGCTAATTACTAAACCGCACGATAGCTTTCGAAGGGTATACTATAGTCGAAAACGTTCGGAAATTATCGAAGTGCCGTTCGCTTCGGATCACGAACCAGTGCCCTACTGCGTGATGCCAAACACTAGAGTTAATAATAAACGCGTATGTTGTAATAGGCACCGGTGAGGTGACATCATCAATGGATGCATGGGTTATGGAACTGTGCAGGCCCGGCCTTGGGGCGGGGGTCACGAGAAGTGTATGCTTTGTGTTAGACCAGACACTGTCAATCGTTGTTATTGACGTTGTTATTAATAAAATTGCTATTCAAAATTCTAGATTAAGTAAATTAAATTCATCTGTTTTTTGATGTTATGTACCTACACGTTTTTACAATAAAATACCAGATAATATTTTGAATTTGTCAGAAAATCGTTTAAAAGCTCATGTAAAGCTTACGTTAATGAACCCTCATTGATCTCACAACCCAAATGAGAGAAGATGATTAAAAATAAAACAATTCAACCCTTACCTACTACCTACCTAGCCCTGTAGGGCTAACATGCGTAACGTGATAAAATTATCGATCGATTCAATAAATTTTGTCGAAATCGATAAGTTCGTTTCTTCTGTAACAACGTAACACATAACTTATTTGGGTTGACATATTTCTTATTTGGGTTTTTAGTTTTGGGTTTATTTTGGGTTTGGGTTGTTTGTTATGTTTTCGACAAAACTACATAAATATCGTCAGAATGGGTAAAATTACCGTGACAATAGTTTATGACATTGCGCATGCACTACTGGATTCGTACCTGTGCTAAATTCACTGCCAAGGCTCGAGCCTTGTCATGACAGTGTAATAAGGCTTATTTGGCCAATGACTACACTCTACAACTATTGGTACTACAATTGTGACGTCATTTATCAATTCTAGTTTTGTTTACATGTGGCTCCAAGCGAGTTTGGCACTTTTTGCGTTGGAATTTAAATATTTTTTTGTTTGCTTCAGTCTAAGGTTATTTTTTTGGCAGCAGTTATTGGTCATTGGGATTCATTGAACGATTTAAATCAATCAATTATAATGAGGAGAATAATACCATAATAACGGATTAAAATAATTTGTTATCCGGTACCAATATACTTATTTTGTTAATACCAATAACCCATAACTCTAGCGTTAATAAAATCATTATTAAATATTAAAAAAACTCATTCATTTGCAGCTAAAACTGTATCTGCTACTCAAAAACTGTTATTTAAGTACCTACCTACGCTTTGTAACTCAAAAGGTACGCATAAAAAAGTTATATTGACTTTACAATCTACTTTTTATCATATTAATTATTTATATTTATTTATTATAGCCAAAAAAAAGTATCTACAAAAAAAGAAAGGTAATAAAGTAACAAATATAATTCAAGCTGCAGTTTGTAGTTCGTTTTGAGTTCAAGTTTCGCACCCGGTGTGAAAATAACGCGTCTATGAATAGGACCCTTGACTGCGAGAAAGCGAATGCTGTTTGTTCTATTCTAGTTTTATGACGCTTATCTACGAGCAGGCCGTCAGTAGGGACTTAGGACTGTTATTTCAAGTCTTACACCCGTATTCTGAGATGTTAACTCCAACCTTCCTCGACTTTAAGGTCTTCCTCGAACTCACCTCAACGCGGCCTCTCAACTTCAACTCGAGTTTACTCCAGTAAGGCATGACGTCATTATTTTCGTCTTGTTTTGTTTGCATTATGATATGCTCGACTCCAGTGAGTAAAGTCCTCGAGGGCGTAAATGTCAACTTAGAATACCAAAATGCTCAGCTGAGGAAAGTCGAGTGGAGGAAGAGTCTATAAGAGGAGAGTGAATATCTTAGAATAAGAGTGTCAATCCTAGAGGAAATATTTACAAAGGATCTTAATATAGTTGAGAATAAGAAAGAGCTGGAGTAACTACTTTGCCTTTTTAATTTTTTTTGAAGAATTTTAATGAGCCCTGTACACTTTTGTATTTGTCTAATTTAGGACATTATTTTTTAATACTAGGCCTAAATAAAAAATGCGTGTTAAATGCGTATCACTCACTATTTTTTTTTTATTAAATAAAGCTTACGACTTTACTTTCAAAGTGATTCTTTCTTTTGCATGTTTTTTGGCCTTTCATCATAGAGATAAGCCAAGTACTTAGTTACTTAAACTTATTAGACTAATTGCAATATATTGATATACTAAACTAAACATTCGTTAAATGAAATACAATTAAACTTGATAATTAGGCACATGACAGTGCTCGCCTCAAGTTCTCAAAAATATTTTTTCGGGGCGTCCACCACCACTATACCTACATGAGTATAAATTATCTTTTATAATTATATCATTTCTGTGTTTTTTTTATCTTGATATCAATGTATGTTACTATGTGTGTGGCGTCCTTTAATAATAGGTAAATAATTCTTATTCTTATAAAGACTACGACGTAACTGACGTAGATACAAAAATGTTACATTGACCTGCAACAAGTTTACCCTTATAATTACGTTGAATAAATGATCCTGATTTCTGACAAAAAGGCAAAATAGTTTCTCCAATGTTACAAATGAAACTCACCTTCAACCCATCTTCCATGGCCTCCAAACTCTCATCAGGAAGGTCCGACAGTCTCGTCTGAACGTTTCTGACCTCCTCGAGTAGACTTTCAATATCGTTAGACAAGTCATCCTGAGAACACGCTTTGTATTAGGAACACACCAGGGTAAGTACAAAATGGCGGTGAACTAAAACATTTATCGAAGTGTCAAGTCTTAAATGTAAAATAAGTTATGCTAAGAAATGAAAAGATCACGTTTACAAATTTTAAAAAAGGTATTCGCAGTGATTTTAGTTACCAATTGTTACTAAACAGAATAGATTTAATTTAAACATTTACTGTCGGTCATTTCAACAATACCACACTTTGGAATATTTTAGGTTTCAATGCCATATTGGGGGCACTGCAGTTTTATATCCAAGTAAATAAAAGTTCTAAAGATTTTCATAAATAATAAGTCAATTTGAATTGCATTAATTTTTAACCGACAGTATTGTCTTTTGACTCATTTTATAAAATTCAAATTCAGCTTGATAATAAACTTATCAAAACAATTGAATATTACTGACAAATCATAATGACAAAAATAATCGCAGATTCATTGTATAATTCCTTCCAGAAATGAATTAATTTTAACTATAATTACTTTAAAATCTTTTAGTTCAACGCCAAATTAAAAAAAATATATTACAGGGAGAAAACCACAGTTGAACTGCGTACAATGCATGGGAGGTTAGCTACACAACAACAAAAATCAAAATTAATCAAAAATCATTTGGCATGACATGCTAATTTGGACAACAACAATATTCAGGGATTCATTCCAATAAATGGGCTTTAAAACAACAAATAAATATGTTCCGTACCTGACAGATTTAAACATTCAATAAACTTAATCGAAGCTTGAGCATTCGAAATTTACAAATTCACAAATTTTGATTTCATTTATTTTGGCGCAGGAATGGGAGACAGGCATTTAGTTTATAGCTTAATACACGTAGTCATAAACATAAAGAATTCCAACGAGCTTAAAATAAATAATACGGAAGCCCAAAGGGACTGAAATAGAGTCTCCCCAAAACTGTACCAAAAATAAACAAAAAGTTTTGTTAGTCTCGGTCAATCTGCGTGTTTATAAGCGTGTGACACACTGACAAGCAGTGGGGTCAACGAACTCGGGAGAGTTCCGTATACTAATTCTGGACATTCTGGTACGGAACACAAACCAGGCAGTCACAACAAAAATTACAAAACTTGATACAATGCTGACAAGCTTGCGTAAAATAAATACAGAAGATGAACATACATTTGTCACTGGTTCAATAGAATAAAATTTCGAGACAGAGTGTAAAACAACAAGGTAACAAAGTTGACAACTTGCCAATTCTTATTTAAATCATGTTCATCTTACTTTAAAATGCTCCAATATTTATGGATTTCTATAAAGAGCAAATATATGTACTAATAACTTCAACATTTGGCATCCATTAGGACTGACCTGAGATAGTAAATTATATAGGCAAATAAACTTGCAGAATTAATGTCAGCGTTCCTCCTGGTTGTATTTAAGCCCAAATAAAACATCTAGAAACATCTTTGAATAAAGCGTTGATTGTCGATCGTCTCGTAGCCGCCAAATTCTCGGGAGTAAATATTTGAAATAAACAAAAAAGGGTATTATATTCAACAACTAAAATAACATTAAAACTTACTTAAATAAAACAAGACGTATATGAGCATTTATTTATTACAATTAAATAGTTCCGACCATTATAGACTAGAAAACAGTAAGTTGAAAAACGGCAATAATTTATTAGAATTACTTTTTGATTCGACTAGACAAGACTAGATTAATTTGCACACACTACATCGATTGAATTAATTATCTAATAACTCCAAATGCGTACTAACATCTACTGCGACTTACAATGCTCGCCAAAAACTGGCACTACAAGACGAACGGCAAATTTGGCATTGCTACACCACATTTTACGATACATAGTCTCGTAATCAGTGAAATTAAGAATTTAGTAAGAATATCATGCCAAACATAAAATATAAAGTGTAAAATTGTACAATACGACTGGGGGTCAGTCACCTTGGCTGTCCTCTGGGTTGTGTCCTCCTCTCCCGGTGGCTCCTGTAGGGGTGAGGGTAGGGCAACTGGTTCGGGGGGTGAGGTAGTTAGTATATCCTCTCGCGTGTCAGTTCCTAATAACGAGGTGTCTTCGATAGGACCCAGGGAGTCCACGGGTGTTTCTAGGCTCAAGTAGGAGCTCTGATCTTTCCAACTACAGATACCGCCAGGAAGATCCATTGAAATATAGTTAGAATCGAAAGGTGAGCCGCTAGTATCTCTAGGTTCATCAGTTTCAGACGAGTGGCCGCTACTACCCCCGGGGCCTTTATCTTTGTCGTTATGGTCTTTGATTTCGATTTCAATTTTGGCCGGTGGAGGTGTTTTAGACTTTTTAGCAATTGAAAGGAAATATTGACATTCCGCGTCATGGTAAAGATGTTTTTCGGGCCAAAATGAGTCGTCTTTAATTATATTTTCCTCAACACTAACGTAATCATCGATTAATTCGAAATCCGTCTCCGTTTCAGGTTTAAGTTCAACTATATTTTCAACGTATGGTTCTGTCCCTAACATTTGTTTTTGTTCAAGCATGAAACGTTCAGCATCGTCCGCCAAGAACTTGTCAGTCCAGAAATTATCCTGTTTTAGGTTAATTACATTGTTAGTAGCGACAGTGGAATCAGTGGACATGTTAGAAGGTACTACAACTGATTTCGGTTCTGAAGTCTCAATTGTGATGGTTTTTATGACATGTGTTGTTGTATTATTTTGCTCCTTTTCTTCAGACTGCTTATCAATTTCGCTTTGTAGAAAAGCTTCAGTTATTTGAGCCGGTTTCTTTTCTTCAGTTATAGTAATAGTATCTTGCATTTTAGTCAGTAAAACATCCTCTGTTGTAGGTTCTGCCTTTTGAGGTTCTTCCGAAGGTTGACTCTTTTTGATTATTTTAGGCACAGAAACTACAGTATGCGTCTGTTCTTCAGGTTTTTGAACAATAAGAGAAGTTGTCTCCACTTCAGTAATATTTGTGTGAGTTTCAACAGGTTCATCATCTAATATGGAATCGATCATGCTAACGCTAATATGCTCTTCCTCTTCTGGCGGAGTTGGTTGCGCTTTTTGAATCTCCTCAAGGCTGTTTGTTTTAGGTTTCACTGCTTCTTTTTCTTCTACAAATATCTCTTCTTCGGGCTCAGGTGATGCTAGTGATGGAGTGAGATTATCTACTGGTTCATCATGATGATAGTCAGCCGAGCTTTGATTATCAGATAATTCCTTGGGAGTATCGTCTTCCACGATAGGAGAATCACTTTCTGGTAATAACATTTCTTCTATTTCTCTTTGCAAATCAGCCATTTTATGTTCTAGACTCTGTTCCTCTGTAATATGTACCACTTCTTGTGATTTTTGTGTATCAGTTTCAAGATTTATTATTTTTTCTTTGATGAATTCAGATGAAGAATCTTTTTTGGATACTGTAGCTTGGGTTATTTGAACAATTTCTGAAGGTAAGTTTTCTGTATTTGACTTTTCTATTTCAACCGTAAGTTCTTCTGATAAATTATTTATGTTATCCAATTCACTAGGATCAACTTTCCAAAATTGAGCTTCAGAGAATGCCCGTTCTTTAACCGGTGTATGAATAGAGTCGGGTGTAGATACTGGAGTTTCGACAAGATGTTGTGATGACTTATTAGCTTGATGTTTGGAAGTAGTTTCCTGTTCAGAAGATGTTAAGTCAGCGGGAGTAGGAGTGCCAATAGTTTCCTTTAGCTGAGGCTCTACTTTCTTATCCTTCTTTTTCTTCTTATTCTTTTTCTTAGCCTCGTGAACTTCTGGCAGAAGAGCAGTTTCTTCTGTTTCTTCCTTTATTACATGTACAACTTCCGTCTTCTGAATTTCAGTTTTTGGTTCACTCTTTTCTATTTCCGACTTCTTCGAAGGTTCCTTTTCAGGTACAACTTTATCCTCTTTTTCAAGTTTCACCGATTTTTCCTTAGATTTAGATGATCGTTTCTTTTTATCTTTCTTTGGCGGCTGCTTATCCTCATCAGAAGTTGTGCTCGGAATTAATTCTACTATTTTCGGTTTAATTTCCTTTTCTTTCGATTTTGAGGAACGGCTTTTCCTTCCTTTCTTCGTCGCCTGTTTCTCATCTTCCGAGGGGCTACTTGCTGATACTTCGGTTTCTTCAGGCTTAAGCGTGCTTGACAGCGGATCAAATCTATTCTGTGATTTATCACGAGAGTCAGGCCTGTCTGTTACTTTGGATGTTGACCGGGAGTGGTTATCTCTTGACCGAGATCTTGATCTTCTATGTCTTTCTACGGTAATGAATCCTTCTGCATCAACTTCTACCTCAGGCTTATGATGTTCAGAATCTGATTCCTCTACTAATATTACAGGCGCTTTATGACATGTTTCAACGGTTTCGGCTACTTGCACATCCACTTTTATAATTCTATCTGGTGACGGACGATTAGTAGAAACAATCTTAGCCCAGGAACTATGAATGTTTTCTACTTCATGGCTAAGCTCCTCCACTTTTGTTTCTTTCTCTTCCCGTATTTGAGAAGGTTCCCTTGATTTAGGGATGATCTGTGGCTTTTGTACATATTGTACTACTGAGTGTTTTTCCTCATGTTCCAATCCTTCTGCCACTACTTCAGCATATGTTTTACCATCATCATCTAATCTGGCCCATACGTTAATTGGTTCAGGGAGTGTAACTTGTTGTTCTATGACTGGAGGCGTGCTTTCATGAACAGGCACTTCTTTTCTATCTTCCTTCTTTTTCTTCTTCTTATTACGTTTTGTTTTTGTCTCAATGTGTTCTTCCTCAACAGGTGCTTCTGGAACAGTATTTGTATCTGGTCGAATGTTCGGTTCTGAAACCACATCCTTGTCATCTATCGGTTGTGGTTCCTTCTTTGCCTTTTTAGTTTGTAATATTGAAGAGTAAGAGATTTGGGTTGCTGTAGATTCATTTTCAGGGGCAGCTGGTTTGTTCCATTCAATAATGCCTTCAGATTGTTTGAGTGACTGTTGTACATGGGGTTTTGCGGGTGCAGTGGTATCACCGACAGCTATATCAGTCGGTTTGGTTTCAGATACAGTACTTTCAACAGTTTGATACATATAAGAAGGTGTGAATTCAGGTGCATCAGCTGATAAGTTGGAAAACAATACAGTGTTCGATAAGGAAGGTTTAAATTCAGGAATGGAATCTATTTCGTCTGGTAGGAGGTCATGCAAACTATGAATAGGAGATTTTTCAGGGCGTAAGTTGTCAATATCTGTTTGACTAACAATAGTTTGTTCAATTACAGAACTATCAACTAAATCCTTAGATATTTCCGAGGTTACTACACTTAAATCCGTACTTGAAATATCCTTAACACGTTCAGGCGTATCAATAATTTCAGGTTCGTTTGAAAAGTCTTTTATATTTTCGGGCACATTAGAAATAGAGTGTGTTACTTCACTTTGAATAAATTCCGTCGAGATAGTGTGAGTCGCATCAGATTTTGTTATAAGTTTTGTCGTTGATTGCAAAATTTGATCTTCTTTGTCAATTACAGCTGGTTCAGAAACAATAAGTTCAGTAGCCAAAATATCTTTTGTAGGTTCATTCAGATCGTCTAAGCTAGGAATTACAACTTCTTCTGGAGATTTGTCTACGATCTCTGGTGAAGTTTCTTTTTGTGTTTCAATATCAGATTTTTGGATCGTCTTTTCAACCTTTTTAAGGTCACCGAATACCACAGGCACAAGTGAGTCATCTAGATCATCAATTTCGAACGACAGATTTGATTTAGTTTGGTTTACGCCAATTTCATCAGATGCAGGTTTATCCACAACAGTTTCTTTAACGGTTACAATATCGTCAACATTTTGAGGTATACTTTCTTGATCATCACCGTAAACTACAGGCACAGGTGCATTGGTTAGGTCGTCAATTTCAAAAGCATATTCGACTTTAGGCGTAGTGGGTTCAGATTCTTCTATTTTATCTTCAATAATTTCCGGCACATTGAAAACCGGCTCTTTGATGAGTTCTTCTACTTTAATTTCAGCTACAGTGTCTGTCTTTATGATAGTTTTCTCGCTACTTATCAAATCTGTAGTATGTTCCATTATATTTTTAATATCTGGTGTAGCTATTTTAATAGCCTCCTTAATTAAGTCGTCTTCTGGGCTAGTTGGAGCCATAACAGGTTGTACAGATTGTTCAGGAAGCTTATTTTCTGGTCTTTCTTGTTGTGTATTTAAATCCTTTTCAACCGATTCCCGAGTAATTACAGATGCTAAAACTCGTTCCGCATCTTGTATTTCATGATAGCTCTGCTGAGGAGCTTCTTCAATTGGAGATTGTTCTATAGCAGTTGGTTGCTGCCAAACTTGTTCCGAAGACTCATCTTTGTTTAAGGCTCGAGGTGTAATTATTTGTTCTTCTATAAGAGTCTCATTTTGGTTGTCATGACCAAGCAACGTCTGGGATTGTTCGCATTCTTGACGAGACACATTTGAGGCGAACAAAGTCTCAGCATCGCTTAGTTCATGATAACTATATCTTGGAACTTCGTAGATAGTTTGTCTGCTTTCTGATTGTACAGGAATAGCTGGTTTTTCGACATGGCCATTAGTCACTAATGTTTCATCACTAACTGTAGAGATGCATCGTTCGGGTAACGTTTGGCATTGGGACGCTTGTGGAACGTCTGCAGTAATGTATTGCAAAGATTCAGTTTCTCGGACTGGTGTCGGTTCTTTGCTCTGTTCTCTTGATTTAATGGTTCCTAGCAAATATTCAGCATCCTTAATTTCTTGATAACTTTGTATGTTACCTTCGTATACTTCTTTGCTTTCTTGCTTTTCTCCTTGAGGAATATATTTCTCTACATCTGGTTGTTTGGGAATTTCTTTTATTTCCTCTGTGTTCTGCTCATTTGTGGGTTTAGAAGCCAAAAGTACTTCAGCGTCACTAATTTCGTGATAACTTTGTCGAGGAACTTCTTCACGCATTATTTCCGAAGATTCTTGTATGAATTCTTTTTGTACACAAACGGTAGATTTAGGAGCAGAAGTTTCTTCTCGAGTAGTCGTAACAGATGTAGAAATTTCATCTATAGGTATAATTGTTGCTGATTCATTACTGATCAAATCCACAGTATGTTCAATGATTGTTTTCGTTACTTCTTCAGCAATTTTAGTAGCAGCAGGCTTAAGAAGGTTGTCTTCAGCAGAGGACTCATAACGTATATCTTTAGGAGTTTCATCTTTTATAGAAGCTTCATCTGTAATGGTTTTAATAGTATAAGGGAGAAGATTTTCTGCATCCTGAATTTCATGGTAACTAAAACGTGGTGTTTCTTCGTTAACAATAGATGTTCTTTCAATATCTTTAGTTTTTTCTATAATAGCAGATGCAAGCTGTATTTCAGCATCTTGAATTTCTTGGTAGCTGAGTCTTGGCGCCTCTTCTCTTGGAGGAGAAGCTTTTTCCTTTTCTATTGGAATGTCTATTCCAACAGATTTGTCCTCGATTAACGAAGTTGACAGAGAAGCTGAGCACTTGGAATCCTCTTCTTTTGGAAAAGATTGCTGACGTTCCTTTTCCGTTTCTGATTTGGTTGTAATTTTTGATTTTTCAGTCGCTAGCAGCTTTTCAGCGTCAGAAATTTCTCGGTAACTCTGCCTTGGAACGTCTTCTTCCGGAACGGGTGAAGATTCTTTTGTTCCCTTTTCAACTATGCTCTTTACTACCGATTTGACAGGTGCATCGTCATGTAACAAAGAACTATGTTCACGTTCATGAACCATAAACTGATGATAATCATAACCTAATTGATCTATGTCCAAATTAAGTGAGTACGTTTTGACCTCCTCTTTAAGTTCTTGGTAGGGAATATCTTGTGGAATATGTTTATCCTTCTTTCCTGTTTTATTACGTTCTTGTACTGATCCGAAAATAGCTTGTTCGAGAATATCGCTTAACTCATCTTCCGTAATAGTAGTCTCTGTTTCGGTAATGTTATCAGAAACAGTCACATTTTCTTCGACCTTCTCAGAGTCAATAATTTCGCTTGACTCTTCGATATTTGTGACCAATATTTCATTAGATTCTTCATCAGTAACAGGTTGTATAATGTCACTGATTTCTTGAATTTGTGTCGTAATATTTTCGACAGATTCTTTTAAAATAACATTTCCATCTATGGCAGTCTTAACAGTTTCTTTTATGTTAGATTCTACGATATTCTCTGGTACATCGGAAGACTTTTCTATATACACATCTTCAATTTGTTTAGGCTCAGATGATTGCAACTGTGCCTCTTCTAAAATACTGGAAGACTTTTCATCAGTGATTTTGTTAACTTGATCAATAATCGGCGCGTTTTCTTCTGGATTTGTAGATTCCTCTAAGGAGTTGCTTTTACTGTTAAACACTTTTACCGTTCTGATAGGAGGAAGTTTCTTTTCCTCGTGAGTTATAAGATAAATAGTGCGTGTTTCTGGGTCCTTAGTAATAGGTTCATAACGAGTTATTTCCTCAACAATGTTTATAGAACCTTCTTTGACAGAATCGGTTAAGAAGAATTTATCGTTATTATTTTGTTCGCTAGATACACTCGAAGTTGTTACTTCTTGACTTTCGGATTGCTGTTTAACGACCGTCTTGGTCGAAGTTGTGTCTTTAGAGACAGTCTCAATTTCTTTGATCTCTGACTCATTAATAATATTCTCAGTTTCTTTTACTAATAAATCCTCTGTTTCTTGTAAAATAGTCACTTCAGTGGCTACTTGTTCTGCGGTCTTGAATAAATCAGATTCAGGCTGACTTATGGGCGCAAGTATAGGTACAGAAACATTTTCTTCTTCTTCAATTAATGTATTCCAATCTAAAGTAATCAAGTTGTCTTGCGCTGTGATAGTTTTCACCTCAGTATCGGTAGTACTTTGATCAACTTTTTCTTTTTCAGGAGATTTTTCTAATGATTTCGATTTCTCCTTAACTACTGGTGCTGCTTTATCTTCGGAACTAGAGGGTCCACGTCTATCTTTAGATTTGGATGGTTTTTCTTTTGCTTTTTTTCTAGATGATTCAGACTGTTCTATTTCTTTCAGTGCTTTTTCTATGTCATCGTCAGCAATTTTGGCTTTCTTAGCTTTTGATTTCTTTTTGTGCGCTTTTACTACTTCAAACTGACTCTCATCAATATTTGAAATTTCTTCTGTTTGTTTACTTTCTTCAGGCGTTTTAATTTCAGCATTGGGTATAATCTCACTAGGCTCATCTCTAACTTCTGCCAGTTTAGATTTAGATTTCTTTGACTTTGATTTCTTTTTGCTCGCTATACTAACATCAATATTTTCAACATTTGTGTCCATTGTTGTTGTTTCGGTTACTGATAAAATTGCGTCACAAATTTCTAAAGGTTCCAATGTCTCTATTTCAATAGCTTTCTCTTCAGTTGTATCGACTTTTTTCTCTTCAATTGTATCGACTTTCTGAACTACCTCTTTGGATGGAATAATTTCCGGAGACTGTTCATGTTTCTTGTTTTTCTTCTTTTTCCTTGATTTTGATGTCAAGTCTTTATCCTCTGCAATAGGTATTACCGATTCAGAGAGTGTCTCAGGCACTTTTTCCGTTTCTTTTGAGGGAATAATAGATTCAATAGGTTCTGTCATTTTAGCTTCGAGATTCTCTGAGTTTTGTTTATGATTAGATCCCTTTTTGCTTTTCGATTTACATGATTCAGGTTTGATAGTTATCGAATCACTTTTGGATTCTTCTGGCATAGCCTCAATCTCTTCAGAAGGTACTGGTTTAATATGTTGAACTTCAGATAACATAGATTCTTGGGTAAAATGTTCTTCATTAGTTGTTGATTCTTGTATGCCAATGTCCAATGATATCTCAACAGGTACATTCGAACATTTTACAACGTCCTGTACTTCTTCAGGTAGCTCAACAACATCCAATTTTTCAATATTTACGGGTTCACTTATAACCGATACTGATTCTTTAGAAATTAACTCGGCAGTTAGTTCTTTGGGAACCGTTTTTATATTTTCTATTTTGTCCTTAGAGTCTTTCTGACTCTTCTTTTTCTTTTGCTTTATGTCTTTTGTCTCAGATAATAATGGTTCAACAATTTTTTGTGCAGATGACTCTACATTTATAAATTCCGCAACAAGGTCTCTTGATTTGTCTTTTTTCTTTTTCTTTTGTTTAGTAGATGTTTCTGCTTCTTCATCTTTCTCTGTAGTCGGTTTTTCTTCGAATTGAGTCGACTCAATTGTGATCGACACAGGCTCTTTGTTCTTTTCATTTGATTCTTTGCCTTTCTTTTTCTTATGCTTATGAGATTCTTCTATTTCCTTAAGCGCCCTTTCAATTTCATCTTCACTATGCTTACCCTTCTTTTTATGCTTCTTTTTAGATTTTTTATGTTCGATATTTTGTTCAATTGAATCATCTTCTGCAACAGTTTCCGTAACCGTTTCCACTACTGTAGAACTATGCTGTATCTTTTTAGTAATTTCTTTATTCGGAACCTCAACGGTAGACTCCTCAGGTCGTGTCAATACTGGCAGCGACCGGTCAGGAGTTGGTTCCATCTCTTGAGATGCTTCAGGTGCATCTTCAAAGTCATCAACCTCGATGACTTTTTTTGTAACCTTTTTCTTTTTCATGGTTTGTGTATCATGTGGTTTATTTGGTCTTTTATCAGGTGCCCGTCGTTGCCTCGGCATATCTCTGGAACGACTACGTGTAGGTGGTCGTTCTTGCCTTTCAGGTTTCAACCTGGACGAATCAATACGCTCTGATTTTGGTTCATATTGCTGAACAGATGGAGATTTGTCTACGTGTTGTTCAACAACTATCTCTTTGATTATTTCAACTTGTGCCACTTGTGGTTTCGGTAGTGCGGTTATGCTGTGTATCTTGGGCTGCTTGCGTAAGCCCAGAGCTAATATTTCCGCATAAGATAAATCTTGGGAGCGATAGTTTGCGGCAGGACTAGGCGATCGCCCCTGACGTTCAGGAGGATGTAATTCCCTTACAGGGTGTGTAGGCGTTTGCTCAACATGGGTCGGGGCGACCGGAACATATACGTCTTGAGGTGCTGACTCGTACTCCATAGGCTGTTCCGCATAAAACTCGTAAGTTTCTTGGGTCACAGGACTAGTATGAGTAGCGTATTCATTATAAACGTAAACATTAGCATCATCCCTATACGGTTCACTTTCACTAACGTTTTCGTACACTCTTTCACTATACCGATCGCTCGGTTCGAACACTGGTACGTCAGTTAGTTTATTCGGAACGCACGGTTGCACGGTCACACTTATAACTTCACTCGGTCGTACTTCTTCGACGGAGGGACTTCTGCGCTCCGGTTCGACCTCGTATTGTCTTCGCTGAGTGCTGGGCTCTCTTAGCGGCAATCTCTGTGCGCTCGGCTGTCTCGATCCGATCGAGCTGGATCGCGAGCATTGCCCTCTGACTATCTCGGCGTAAGTGGTCCCTGAGAGCACCCACGCGGGGCTAGCGGCTCGCTGAGGCCGCTCGGGGACTGTGAGGCTGGAGGGCCCCCGGCGGTCGCGACGCTCGGGCGAGCGCGCGCGGCGGTTGGCCCGCGCGCGGTCTGCGCTCGACACGAGCATTGATAGAGTGGCCACCGAGTCTTCCGCGGCCTCGGCCGGCGACGGCGGCATCACGAAGTAGGGGTCCAGCCCGTAGATCGCCCGAGTCAGCTCTTCGATACGCCGGGTGATATCCTGATACGCAAGTACGGACATACATAATTTACAAAATGATCTATCGAGTTCTGTTTATATCGTGTAGGCGATGAAGCTGAGGTTTATGAAAAGAAACGACGGTGGCTGCGATGTGTCGAGTATGTATATTTAATATTTTAAATAGTTAAAAATTTATAAAGGAATAGATGACTAAAGATCGACTTAAAGCTAGATGAACGATCGGATCGCGATTAAGTGTCCCGCAGCGGGTCGGCGTCGGGGCTGCCGCGCTGCACGAGCAGCTTGATGCGTTCGTTCCGCGCCTGAATCTTGCTCTGGAGCGACTTGACTCGCTCTCGACACGCCTGACAGAGGATATCGGTCGACGAGTTAGTAGCGGTGAGGGTGAAGGGTGGAGGTAACAAAAGAAAAAAATAAATAAAAATGAATGCGTAGCCAGCGGTAATGTACAGGTGACCTAGACCGTCTAACGACCGACGACGGTGCCTCAAGCGTGCCCGCCACCTCTGAGCCGCCACCGTGACGGGGCACCGGCGGAGCCGGATAAACAAAACTAGAACTCGCGAGCCTACAGCGGGGTCGCGCGGCGCGCGGCGGGGCGCCGGCCCGGCCGGGCGCCGCGCGGCTGCGTGTGCACACGGCTTACCTGCTGCTGCAGCTGCGCGCGCTCGGGGTCGCGGGGGCTGTAGTTGGGCTGCGCGGCGTGGCGCAGCTGCTGCTCGGCCTGCAGCAGCTGCGCCCGCAGGCGCGCCACGTCGGCGCAGTACGCGTCCACCTGCGCCAGCGCCGCGCCCAGCTGCGCCGCCTGCGCCGCCGTCGACGTGGCCAGCGCGTCCAACGCCGCGCCCAGCGCTCGCGCCGCGGCCTGCACGCCCTCCGGCGAACGGGACTGCGCTGCCACGCCGTCGGGCCCGAAGTGCACCTACGAACAAACCATTTTCAAACTTCCATTCGAAAAATTCAATCCGTTCTGCGTCCGCGTCCCGCGACATAAAACTTGTCGACTCACGTTGAGTTTTTCGACGGCGTAAGAGATCTTAGTTTTCTGTGTGGATATATCGTTGAGGAGTTTCTCCCGCAGGGCGAGTCTGTCTCTGAGTGGTTTCTTGGCGTTCTGGGGCGCCTCTAGCGTCCTCGTCGTGGCTTCGAGCCAATGTCCGACGTCCTTCAGTTTCTTCTCGCATCGCTCCCATTCTTCCGCCAATTCTTGTAATAAGCCGTTCTGAAAGGTAAATAAACACGTTAGTGACGTATGTCTCTCGTTTAAATATCCCGGGCGAGTGGAAGAGTACTGACGGTCTTGGCTAATTTCTTCTCGACGTCGACAGTGGCGTTCTCGGCCGCCTCCAATCTGGACGGAAGATCCCCCGGACTGGTCACGCGTTCTATCGCTTCGATTTCCTTAGCCATGTCGGCTAGATTCTTAGCTTGTTGTTTACAGCTCTTGAGCGCGTTCTGAAACAAAAGGTAAACATTGCAATCTATTTTTAGACGACAGTACTATATATTATTTGTGTTTGTTGTCGTACCCCATATTCAGTCTGTTTCTGTTGTGCCTCCTGCAAGTCGGCCAATGGGAGGGGCCGCGCGAGGAATGCACGTTGTGTCTCGACCCATAGGAGGACTTTCTCTAGAAGGGCGAGGAATCGCGCTACGGCGTCGCAGGCGTCCTCGACGGCGGCCTGTCGGGCCTCCAGCTCGCTGCAGACGGCCGCGAACTGGTCGGACAGCGCAGCCAGCGTGGACTGCACCAGCTGGCGCTCGGCGGCATCGCGGCTGCCCTCCACGAGCGCGCGCGCGTTGCGCGTGAGGCGCTCCACGCGGTCGGCCACGGCCGGCACCTCGGCCCGCGTGGCCGCCAGCCGCTCCTTGTAGGGCTCCGGCGGCAGCGTGCGGTCCCGCGCCGTCAGCTCGGCAGCGCGCAGCCACGCCTGTACGTGGTCCACGTCGGCCGCGTATTCGCTCCGCGCCGTGCGCGCACGCTTCCACTCCCGCTCTTTCTCCTCCATGGCGGCCGCCAGCGCCTCCGACGATAGCTCTAACGCGGACAGCTCCTGCGCCACGTCCGCGGGCGCCGAGCCGCCGTACCGCTGCCTGCTCTCCTCGGTGAATGTCTTCGTGCGCTCCACTAAGTCGGAGACTTCCTTGGCTAGAGCTTGAACGCTGTCGGTGTCGTCCTCGCCGAACACGTAGAAAGTCTTCACTTTAGCTATGCACACTTCGATCAGCTGTCGGAGTTCGTCGATCCGCTCCGACACTCGGTCGAATTCGGATACTATCTCGTCGATCTCCGCGAGCCGCGCCGCAATGGTCTGTCGCAATCTGCAATAAATACGGAACGTTAGTTAAATACACAATTAACTGTAACGCGTACAAATCGTGGAGTGCGGTGCGGCAATATGGTGTTCGGGAGCGCACGAGGGAAGGAGAGCTGCCAAAATGCGACGAAAATAATCTATCGGCGCGGCGTGACGCGGAGCGGTGACGCCGCAAGGTCGGCCGGCGCCGGCACGCGGACCACGCTCGCTCGTACCTCGTCGGTCGTGCTCGTTCGCTTGCGGCGCTCCGCTCGCGTCGCCTCCTCGTCGCTCAATGAACCATTTCGATAGATTCGCTGGACGCATCTAAATTTAAATTCCACGTTCTAATGTTTGCACGGTGACATCAGAGTGCGCGGTTTTTTAGGTGCATTCGCCGGCGAGTGTTTACATTTGCACACACGGTCGTCCGCGTTTATTTTATGATAGAGGTGACGTGATACGGGCGACCTTGGCGCTCGAACTTCCATAAGCTGACAAAATTGTTTAAGTTTACTTGAAAGAGCTGTAAAGAGCGGCGAGTAGGCGAGGAGAACGGATGCGGCCGGCTGATTACCGTCCGCGGCGCGTGACGTCGGCGAACGAACATCTAACGCGAGGCCGGCCGGCGCCGCTAACTGACATGTAGAAAAGTAAACATTTAGGGTGCCGTTGCCAAAAGAACGCATGAACAAATCTTACAAAATCTCGTGTCGAGCACTCGACGCTAGTCCACAGAAATACGACTAGAGCGGGTGAGTCATCGCGGGCAACTTTATAGGCACAGTCACATGTATCACATAATTCAGTTTGTGGGGCCGCCGGCTGGTGCGATGTGACGACGGTCGGGGTCGCCGCGCGCCGCCGGACCACGTCCCGGTCTCTTAGTATGAAATTGTATTCGAAAACATATCTTAATGGCACTTATTTTAGGACCGGTTCCAGCGACATCGTTTTGGAAGGCGAGCGCCGCGACCCACTACGTACCGCCGCACGATCGGAGGGTTGGGTCATTGCGTACTTTCTCGGCAGCTGGTTAAATGCGTCTTAGAATATAGAAATGGCGTGTGTTCTAAGTATATTCCTGTTGCCGGTTCCAGTGCAGACTGAGGCGCCTTGACCTATAAAAACGCGGCGATTCACGCATGCGCAGAGAGCTCGGAAAATAGCAGTCTGCCGGTCTGAATAACGATTACAGACTCTCCCGTGCGGCACGCGTCAGCCGCGCGATCGATCCAAAATAGGCTTTATTATAATCTCGTAAGTTCTGTCTCTGTTTGACAAAAGGGTCGGCTTTAGGTCTATACTTTTGCGGCGCACTGTACTGATTGATTTCTCGTGGTCTAGTCTATATCTGACTAATGTTACCCTAAAGACTGATCCTTGAATTTTTTAACAAAGAATCAGTTTTAAGCTTTATTAATTCGTTTGTGAGAGCGTACGTAATGTTGAAGAGCTAACAAAAAAATATAGTACATAAAAGGTACAAATTTAAAGATTTGAAATAAATAATTAGATATGACGGCTAGCATCCCATATTTAGAATATGCATACTTTCATACTCAAAATTTGTGTTTATAATTATTTTATACTGTCAATGGCAATAGGCTCGTTTCCGTACATGGGACTTAAACAAAGCGAGAAGTCACAGTGGGTCTCTATATACGTACACATCTGCCTACCCCAGAAAGGACAGACATGGCGCGATCAGAACCTATACCGCACGTGTTCGAATAGAACGAATATTCATGAATATTAAAATTATATTTCGCAATCTATTTCGCCCGGAAATAGCTATGACATAATTGCGATTCCGGCAAATGTTAGCGTAGGTACTACTCATACATAACATGTATGTATGAGATATTATGAAAACCTGTCATGTCAATTTGTATGAGACGACATTATACATTTTTCTTATGGAACTGTGAAACAAGTATAAAAGTATATTTCATAACATCTGGCTTTACCTATGTACGTACAGTCATAAACAGTACCATGTACCAACTTTAGTACCCGTAGGTACTAAACATGTTTGATATAAAATGACACTTACTTAACTCTATAACATATAAAAGGACATGCCATAAATGAAATGCAAAAAAAGCGGTGCGTTATTAATCTAAATGAGGGAGGGGACATAAATGAACCACGGGACGTTTGAATGTACCAGTTAAAGAGAAAAATGTCAAAGTGGCATGGTACCAGGGTACCAAAGGTTTAGTTCGATCTACTGTGAACCGGCGTGCGTGTATGAAACAATTGATGAATGTTGAGGAAGCAATAGAAGTGTGTCAGAATCAAAGCAAATGGAATTCCATAGTCTCTGCTTTGTTCCATAGGTTTCTGTGTGCAAAAAATATTGAGTGTGTAGCAGAGCTTAAGAAGCTGATTTTATTTTTATAAGTCAATTGAAAACACAATCCATGCAATAAGTTTCCCAGAAGTGGCTCCTTGACACACTTTAGTGTTTTATTTGGCAAGTCATGATGATACTCAAAAGCTCAGTGGGTTCACGTTGATAATGGCCGTTTTGACATAAAAAAGTACAGCATTCCCTCCGTCAATATAGTTTCATATTAATACAAAACTTTATGAACACAATAAAGTACGGCTAAGGACATCTCCAATTTGGTTAATGTACGTCCTTCTAGGTCTTCCTGTGTCCTACCACCAACCTTCGCTTTATATACCGCTTTCGTAATCCTATTATCCTTCATCCGCTCTACGTGTCCAAACCAACTTAACATTCCCTTCTCACTCTTAGTCGCTATATTGTCTTTTACACTACATTTCTCACATTTTGCACATGTTAAACATGTATAATAAGTTACAGCGGCAAAGTGTAGGCGGAGGTGGATGACTTATATACAGGGTGTTAGGGACATCGTAACGAAAAAAAAAATGGAACGCCTATTTGATTGAACTAAAAACGATGGTGGGTGTTTTTCTTGTCGCAAATGTTTAATTAAGATTTTGAATTTTTACTGTGCCGCAATGTAAGTCGAACAACGCGGCACACAGACGTTAAACCTACGCACGGCTACGTTACGCGTGCGTGCGTGATACGATCTTGTATCTAGGTAGGAGTTTTCATTCTCTTGTATTTAGATGCTTAGTGGTGCAACGTTTAAAAATGTTGAGTTTGTTGAAGTAGAACACCTACTGCCACGATTTTTCACGCACGGTACCTACCTACCAGTTATTAAAACGTTCCTAACTTATTAACAATAAAAACCCTACTCTTGCCTTACCTTAATTGTTATTCCTTCGGATGAAGTACCTAGGTAGGTACCCTAGAACATGTCACGTCACGTAGGTATGCAACATCGCGTTTCCTCCGCGGTAGGTAGGTATCACACGCACTCACAAACACAACACCTTGCTCTTTAATAAACATCAACAATCTTCCATACTTTTGTGCAGTAAATGGTCTATGATCTATCATCATAGTCGACACTACTCATTTACAGAATAAAACAAACACAAAACACTCACAAACACGAAAAAAATATCCTCGAAAAACATCACGCGATTCGGGTCAAGCTTAGTATTCGACTGAGCGGCGGAAGCGCGCGGCGACGTTAGCGCAAAGCATCAAAGGCGTGCCGACGACGCACCGGCCGCGGCCGAGTCGAGCCGACGACTAGACAGAGAGAGAGAAGTATGTTTATGGTGCAAGTGACAGAGAAAGAAATAGTATCTGTTCGTATGCCTACTTTATTGGCGAGCATTGCCCTTGACCCGTGCGCCGGCTATTCACCTGCGCATAGCTGAAGTTGTAGATACGTTATTATTAGTATTGATGACATTGATAAAATGTAATAATTAGTAATTTTTATTTGTTTATTTTAAATGTGCGTTCTATGCAGCTTAAAACACAATATGGGACTAAAAAAAATCTATTTTTTTTATGAATTTGCGACAGGAAACTTCCCTTAATACCTATCAACTCAAAGAAATACCTAGTATCTGTTCGTAATGCCTACTTTATTGGCGCGCGTTGCCCTTGATCCGTGAGGCTATTCACGTCCGAGTATCCATCAAGACAGATCAAACAAACCCTAACTCGGAGGTCTTGCGTCCCAGGATCCTTTAATTATGTCTTAGAACCTTCTTGGCCTATGTGGTCCAGTGGTTGAGCGATGGGATGCGGAGGGTCCGGGTTCGTATTCCGGTGGGGACATATCACAAAAATCTGTTTATAAGGCCTTTGGTTGGGACGTTACAGGCTGATCACCTGATTGTCCGAAAGTAAAATGATCCGTGCTTCGGAAGGTACGTTAAGTCGTTGCTCCCGTCTACTAGGTACTTATGTAAGCACGTAGCCGTTACATGAATATTGTACACAGAACAGGATAGGTTTAATTAGTTCTTTACTGATGATTTAACAATGAGATTTAAAACACGAATAACTTAGTATGTACTTAGTACCTCGGTACCAACATGTAACAAGAAAAATAAGATCACTCCTCTCGGACAATTTTTTTCTTTGAACATGCCGACATTGCCTACGCGGCGGAGTTGCCGAACTATCGATAGGTAGATTATCAATTGTTGAACTTGAAAATTGTCTAAACTATCGAAAGTAGTGATAGTACATTTAGATCGATACTAGCGATAGTACCGATAGGTCTTACTTTGTAACAATAATGGGTATTGATCTAAAAGATCTATCGATAGGTACCTACTATTGGTTTTTTTTAACTAGGTATCGATAGAATATCGATAGGCAACACTCTGGCGGAGTGTCCGCCGCGAATTCTAGACGCGATCTCGCTCGATTTTTGTGTAGCGAGGTTTTGCGTAGGTACTTACATACTAAGTTGGTGGTTGGTTGTTTTTATGGTTGACGTAGTAGGTAACTAATTACCTAATCTGTGGTGGTTGTGTTAGTTGGTTGTTAGTTATTCTAATGACAACAAAGAATACAATTATTTACTGTTTCAACTGTTTTAGGTAGATAATGGCCCCGATTCCTATGAGTAAATGAATGAATAACCCGGTCGAATCAAAAAGGTATCTCGGTGGTATGCAAACCGTTTGACGTGTGCTGTCAACTTAATTCTGTCGGTTGTTTTAGATTTCTGCTTAAAATTGACGTGTATTCCATAAATTTTATGCCTGTTGAATATCCGTCCATTTATGAATAAGAATAAAATAAATTTATAATTTACGATAGACAGAGAAAGAAATAGGATCGGTTCGTAGTGCCTACTTTGTAGGCCGCGCCGCCGCCGCGCCGCCGCCGCCGGCGTGCGGCGCGGGGCGCGCGGAGCGGGGCGTGCGGAGCGGGGCGCGCGGCGCGCGGTGCGTGTGGCCGTTGACCCGTTCGAGCAGCTGTTGTCTCCATTACATCGAAAATTTTCGATAATTTGTCATTATTGTTTTTTTTATTGAAATTTGGGTTCTATGCAGCTAAAAGCACAATATGGAATTGAAAATAATTAAAAACAAAACTCAAAATTTCATGAATTTTGCGACGGAAAATTCCACTAGATATTAACTCAGAATCATGGTCTGAATCATCCCTCTCAGTATTCGTTACGATGTCACTAACACCCGGTATTTATTAGTAGTGCATATTAAAATTTGAATAATTAGAATTAACCTCACAACCCACACGATAGAAGAGGAAGAATTAGAATTAAGTGAAGCCAGAGTTTTAGGGCTATTAAAGTTATGTGCCCTTCCCGAGAAAGTTCCTGTTGTAGAAACTCTTTAGTGTTAAGGACACTGGCTGCTTTTTTAAATTCGGTCTTACACTGCAAATGTTGTGTGCACCTATAATTGGCTTATGTAACAGTCTAATTCCTGATGTAACATTTATTTTATTTAATTTAATTATTTTTATTTTATTTTATTTATTTGGGAAATTTACAGCGTCTTAATAGTATTAATAAAACTTAAGTATATAAATTGGAAGGCCATTACAAACTTCCACATACAATAATGTTTTATTATATAAGCTGTTGGTGTACCTTTTTTATAAATAAATAAATAAATTCTTCTTTCTTGAACTCTGATCTTATGTACCTAAAGGCTAGGCGGTAAGACTCTTTTTACATAAGTTTTGCGCCTTTTTACGACAGGGAATGTTCCCCTAGGAACATATCACTGGCTATTATAGATGCAACCTAACTGATTATAATTACAATACAATTATTTATTTATTTACATTTCGCGACTTTACAGTGCAGAAGCACCAATGCGCCGTGAAACTTTAAATATAAACAGTACCTAAGTATAATAAAAAACATATGAAACTTAAGTTTAAACAATATAAAAACATATTTAATTTTCACACATCATTCATCATCTCGCAGAACCTCAGACACTCGCGACACACATACGTCCACTCACTCACAAACAGATCACACTCTGGTGCTGATGCAAGGAGTGCATTAAGCATGTGCACGGCACGGAGAAGTGGCGAGTGTGTGCGCGCCACAGTGCGCGCCTCCGACATGGCCAGCAGCGAGTGGCTGCGCGGCCGCAGGTTTTACAATAACTCTTTATTGCACTTAAATCATATTAGAAATACATTAGGTATTATAATTACATTGGTAGTTGGAGTCTGATAGGGCGAAGTGGAAGAGAAGTACGAAGAAGGCAGACCCCACCATCAGATGGGAATAATAAATGCCAAGAAGAGAGAGAGAGAGAGAATTAGATTGGTAGTACAACAGGCGGCCTTATTGCTAATTGTTTATTTTAACGTTTGTTTTGAGTGCCATAAAGTTTTATATGATAGTTAAATTAATAGTTTAGTTTTATGTAGTTTGAGTTGGAGAAAAGAGAACCATATTGAAGACTATAGAGAACCGGAGAGGAAATATGATTGGCCACCTGATACATCACGATTCATTTATAACAAACATTATAGAAGGAAAAATTGAAGGGAAGAGAGGAAGGGGTAAACCTAGGATAACATTTATGAAACAAATAAAAGAGAAGGTGCAGGCCGTGTCGTATCGGGAGGTGAAGGTTTTGGCGGGAAGAAGAGAGGAATGGCGATTACTCCACCGACAAGAGCGCAGCTCTTAAATAAAGAGAGAAAGTTTTATATATGTGTATGCAATGCCGTTGGTATGCAGTACAAACGCTGTTCTCTGTAATTTACAATGTTGCCATGAACATTGTAACATTTCGTACACAACATACGTACGATATACATTTGTACTTTATACCGTCACCTCTATAAAAGTTCGCCATTTGCTCTGAAGTCACTTCTATGTAAAGATTCGTACATTTTAAATTCGTATCCGTCCCTCAAGGTTGTATGAAACGACGCATTTTACAATCCTTTAAATCTTCTATTTCTATTGGTGATCCCGAATTCTTGGGTATTACGCAATTATTTGCTAAGTTTATAAATAGGTAGTCTTCTTTTGTTTTCAAGCCACATAGAAGGGTCTCTACTTTTGGTAAACATTTATATGTCATTTGAAAAAGCGTGGCAAATAAATGCTCAAAAATTATAATAATATTTTAACATGATCTCACGATTATATCCCAAAAGGGTCTTGGACTAGTTTCAAGATAAATTATGAAATTTTGATTACTAAATAACGACAGATCTAAGACTAACGAAAAACATTTTATTTTTTCTATTTAACTTATTTATGACGACATTTTGTCACGTTTGTATATGACGTCACAGTGTGCTTTTTCATACAAATTCCATAGTAATTTCATGTTCTGACGTTTTGTAAAAAGTAACTGATTTGACTAGTTGCAAACTAGCCTATTGGGATAGTCAGAGTTACATCCATCACAAGATGAACTAAGTGCTCACACTTCACTGAGCTTTCTGTTAGACCAACGTGATAGATGGTGGTAGTATAACACTCCTTAAAAAAATGTTAAAGCAAGAAAGAAAGGTAGATAAGTAAGTCAGGACCGAAGCAAATGGAATTCCATAGTCTCTGGTTATTCTCGCTGGTGGGAAATAGGTTTATGGACCTATGTAAGTATACTTAAGTATGTACAGTCATGAGCAATATAATGTACCCAGTTTAGGACTCTGTCGCACTAACATATTTGACATTTAGTGAGACTTACAGTTCAATTTGTCAAAAAAGTTAATGTGACATGATACCAAAGTGTATTCATATTAATGCTCGTGACCGTAGTTAATCATCACGTATATCTATATAAGTACAATTAAATAATCACATTACTATTTAAATGGATTTCCATACTCTCTGCTTACCCCGGTGGGAAACAGAGGAGTGTATATGTAGTTTACATGCTTTCTCAGTATCTTTCGCGTTATGGTTGAAATAATTTCCAACCAAATTAAAAATCAGTCTAATATTTTATTGTAAAAGCGTATATCACATGATGCTAAGCCCCAAGACATCAGGGGACCTATTAAAAATAAACTAGCTATTTAAAACTCTATGGCAGAGGCAATAAGAATTCCTACATTACTGATTTGTCACCGTTCGTTGTATGATATCATCGACAGATGAGAAATCTTATGAAATAGAATCACGAACCTTCGAATTAATGTCACATTGTCTGGTTGATAAAGATATTAATGTGACGTCATTTTGTAACTTTATAGAACGCCTATAGATATTAGGTCATGATTTTACAAACGAATAGACAATGAGGTTAACATAGCAACATTATTTAATAATAGAATTGTGAAAGCGGTATATTAAGCGAAAGTTGATGGTAGGGCTGGCAGAGTCCTTGGAGATGTCCTTAGAAAAGGTTTAGTACGATATGATACAGAGTACTGTATGAATAAAATATTATTATTTATGCCCAGTAATAAGTAGTATCCTTCTATTAAATTTTATTTTCCCACGTCAACATTCCTTTAAAGCGTTTTCATTGCCAATGCAAAAAGGTTAATATCAATTCAGTCGACTCACGAGCAAGCTACCGCCCTTGACCGAGCCATGTGTGTCAGAACGCCAATTGTGTCTGCCGACCAATGGCGACTCGTTCTCAATTCAAAAATTCAAAATCCTGAGTTCGAATATAGAATATTTTATGTTGGTTGTATTGAGCTGGTTTTTCATTCGCGGGTCGGAATATCAGACAGGCAGTCGCTTCTGTAACAATCTTTGTCAAATCTTCAGGTTAGGTAAGCGGACCCTGTGAAAAACGGGATAATGCTGGATGAACCATAGATTTACTAGGACTCCTTTTGGCTCTTCTGGCACTTTGTAATCTGTCACTTTCTCTCTTGAGCAATTTTAATATTTATGAGCTGTAAATTAGTGATATTTCTTTTCCGCGCTGTGCTCGTCTTCAAATTATGTCTATGTGCGTAACACTTACTTGATCAAATTCCTGAAGAGATAATTTAAGTATGTCAAATGACAGACTAATGGCTTATTCAGTCAGACGAATATAGTCCGAATTTATTTTCTCGAATTGAATATCTATTTAAAGATCTTTTTTTTTTACCTTTAGTATCCGCTGAATATATTCTTACACACGATACAAAGTTCAAATCACAATAACGCTTTTTCATCGAACCCGAAATGGTTTTGGTGAACATGCCTTTACGATATTCAAGGGGCCATCAAAATAATCTTTATTGCTTTACAACAGAGTTTAAGATTCGTTAACCCCGGTCAAGGATGTGCAGTTTTTGGTAACCGGCTATAAAACGGCCGAAGTAGGTACTTGCTTGAATGTTGAATGTGAAGAGAATCAAGAATGTTTTGGGGAAAAAATACCTGTGGTATGGGCGGCCCGACCTTAAGGAAGGTAAAATATTTATTTACAGTATTGTTGGCAGCATCCACATCCAACTTTTTAGAGTGATTGTGGTCCCGTGGTACACCGTCTTGACTTGCACCTCATCATCATCAGCCTATTTACGTCCCCACTGCTGGGGCACGGGCCTTCCCTATGGATGGATAGGGAGATCGGGCCTTAAACCACCACGCGGGCCCAGTGCGGATTGATGGTTATTAACGACTGCTAATGCAGCCGAGACCAACGGCTTAACGTGCCTTCCGAAGCACGGAGGAGCTCGAGATGAAAACTTTTTTTTTTTTGTGGTCACCCATCCTATGACCGGCCATTGCGAAAGTTGCTTAACTTCAACAATCGCAGACCGAGCGCATTAACCGCTGTGCCACCGAGCTCCTCCACCTATAGGTAACTTGCACCAATGATTATTAATTTATCTTAAGAGCAGTTTTCACTAACACAGTTGGCTCGACCATTATAGACGATTTGCCTCACCACCTATCAAGTTGGTCTAACAGAAAGCTCGGTGAGGTGTGGGTGCTTAGTTCATCTTGCGATGGATGTACCTCTGACAACCCCAATAGGGCTATAATCGTAAGCTTATGTACATTAGCTATATCCCTTACCTACTTATGTTCCTAATTGACATTTGAAAAAAGTTTCTATCGCCAGATGACCTTGGATGTTAAGTATATGTCTAACTCTCTCTACAACCGAAAATTACGTCATACCATCCGTTTTAAACTCTATGCATCTGCTGTAATTAAAAAATTGATATCTCCTAGAATATCAATAGTGACAATTCCTGTAGACACCATCTAATTTTAAGTTATATCTGTCATGTTCCTATCCGCGTAAGCATAAAATTTATGGAACACACGTCAATATTAAGCACAAATCTAAAACAAAAATTTACATTGGCTAATAACCCGACAGAATTAAGTTATCATCACACGTCAAACGGTTTGCATACCAGCGAGATACCTTTTTGATTAGCCCGGGTTATTCATTCATTTACTCATTAGTCCTAAAATTAAGAGCTGTCAATTAAGCCGTCCTTTTCGGTGGATTAGAAAATGACAGGTATAAGTAACTTAAACTAAAATTAGGAGGTGTCTGAAGTAATCGGCGCTAATGACTGTTTACTACACTGAAAAAATAATATTCACAAGTAATTATTTACTTTTCTTTGCTCAGCAAAATCTCTCGTTACCTCAGAAAATCAGACGCCGGTATTTGCGCGTCTCGTTAATTTTACCAACGACTGATGAATGAAACGGAAACAGTATAGTCTCAATAGCGAATTCGATAATAGTTGCCTGGAATCAATTGCAGCTTAGTAATAAGGCCGCCGATTGAACTTTTGCTGACATTTCGTAATTGTCCTTCATGGTGTGTTCATGTGCAATAAGGTGTTTTGAAATGAATTAAACAATTACAATACATAGGTACATAAGATCATGCCTATTTCCTTATTAGGGTAGGCAGAGACCAACAGTGTCGATGAAAACACATAAGCGATGGTTCTTTGACGGTTTTAAATATGTCTCTTCCTCTATCGTGTGGGTTGTGAGGTGGATTACCAACCTCATCAACCCTGGTGTCAGGGTTACTATTGAACCGCCAAAATCACCTGATATGAGTTTGAGCTCTTTCTTAAGATATGTGATCATCAACTTCATGACGAAAGTGCTAATGTAGTGTGACATCGCGTTTGGAGTAAACTCGTCTCACAAACCTTTTTTTTTTTAAAAAAAAAACAGAATACCTACTTCAGAGCAAATTAGCTAGAAAAACGTTCGACCTACATAATTTGATTTCCCGAATATTGGATGTGACATTTAGTTTTTTTTTTCTAGGTGCGAATTCAAGCGTCGAGTAAACTGTCAACCTCTTGAAAACCTGCCAGAATCATCTTCCGGAATCAATTGGCAGAAGACAAGAATTTTTCTTAATTACCCGAAACGTAATATTTGAGTTTAGAACGTTATTTATGCGACTGTCATGTGGGAAATTAAATAAGTCTTTCTGGGAGGTCCGTTTTTTTTATGTTTGTCTCAAGGTTTATATAGGATGGCTTTGAGAAGTAGGCATTGATAAACAAAGTAAGGTCTTAATGATTCGAGACAAATATGTATTTTTTAATTTTTAGTTTTTGGTTTCCGAACGAAAATTTAAAAACGGAACTCGTACTTACGTCAGTCTGGTCAACAAGCGTTTCCCCCCTCTTTATTTCAAATGATACCCAAATGGAAAAGCGAGTCTGGCGTATGGCGTACGCTATTCGACAATTTATAGTCCGGCAATCTCGTGCGCGACCCTCCTGCGGGGCGACAGACGGTGGCGGGGACGGGGTAGCGCGTCATCCTTTTGACATTCTAGAACACGGCTGCACACGTAGAGAAGTGTGCCAGGATAAATCTTGCAATAAGTTGTATTTACTTGTGACGTAATATATGTAGGAGTGAATAAAAAGATAGAACTATTTTATTTTATTTTTATTATTATGCTTGAGGACCAATTATTAGGAAAACTAAAATATTAATAGATTGTTTTATTTATTTATGAATTTTATTAAAGAAAAATGTAATAAGAAGTGCTACATTTTATCACGTTTTTCTATGACGTCATAGGTTGCTTTTTCATACAAATCCCATAGCAATTTCGTGCTTCGACGCTTAACAACAATTTCCATATCGCTTTCATTTTCACTCTCCGTTTGATATTCTTCGTTACTTCTCTTTGATTTCTCCGTGTTTTGCTCATTCATTATTTATGTACAACCTCCTTAAGTTGTCTTGAGATAGCCTTACTCATCCTCAGATATTAATCTCGTGTGCGTCGCCCTCAAAGTAGTACAGATTATCAAGCACGTGTTGCCGCTTCGGCTGCGCGGCCGAGACTGCCGTACTTGACGCGCAGATGCACGCGTTTCCCTTCCCCGCTACACCACCTGCTACCCGCTGACATCTTAGCTACCCCGTCCCCGCCACCGTCTGTCGCCCCGCAGGAGGGTCGCGCACGAGATTGCTGGACTATAGTCAAATGAGATACTTTATAAGAAACGTCAAAACAAATATTTTCCATGGAATTTGTATGGAAATACTGGCCTGTGATGTCATCAGTAAAAGCAGTCGAAAGTTGTACTTAGTACCTATTGTTACTTCATTCATAATAAAATTTTTAAAATAAGTCAAAAAAAAAAGAGTTTGATTTTGATCATGTTAGACAACATGATCAAGGTTTTGTTGACAAAAATCACGTTCGAATGAAATTTTTGAAAAAGGCGCTTATGTGGTAAACTACTGCAGCTTTGGCAATATCTAGTTTCATCATAATATTATTGATCGCTTACCAAAATGCGACGTTCCGAACACCAAAGAACCGCACCGCATAATAATCAATACCATTATAACATAGTTCTTCTTTCATATAACACTGAAAAAATCTATTAAAACAAAATCAAATTAAATAAAAATATTAGTAACAATTGGGCTCGATTCTGTTACCCTATATTCAAGCTTAAAATTTTGTAATTCTTACCTTATTTATGACCTGAAAGAAATATAAATTAGCATTTACGTTTATACATAGGTATACCTAGAGACTCAGTGTCTTTTTGACTTGTAAAAAATAAAAATTAGGATTTATGTACATTTTGATTTATGTTTGTATACAGAACCAAAGTCACGATTTGAAAAAAAGGGATATAATTGGACTTAGCTTCATTATTAGACCGGAAATTAAATTGGCAGTAAACCATCGTGAATGTGAAATTAGAAGCTGTTGTAGCCCGGATGGAAGAATAATTGACTCTCACTCACACTGTGACATCGCAGGTTCGGATCGGGCTGGAAAAATTGTTTATCGGATTTTTGTTGACTTTACAATCCGGAAAACATAATTCCGTGCTTTGGAAGGTGAAGCTGTTGGTCCCGGCTACTAGGCATATAACACCTCTACTTACCCGCTTAAGCAACGTGGTAGAGTATTCACCATACCGCGTCTGGTTGATAGAAGGGGCCTGTGTTCAGCAGTGAGGCGTATATAGGCTGTTTATGTTATGTAAGTTTTTTCAGAATCGAGCCCACACCAAAACAACGGCTACACGCACAAGGAAAACTGAACTCACTTCTCATAGGCGTCGAGCAGTTCCTTAACCGATTGCTCGGTCTCTCCAGCGGCGTCTTTGGAGTGTGTCTTTAGAAGGCTCACTACGAAGTCTGCGTGTTCTAGAAGCTCGTCTCTACTTTCTTCCAAGCCTGACACTTCCGCTTGCAGTTCCTAGGAGAAAAAATAATTAAAATAAAAAAATCTGCATACTCGTAAGTTTTACAAGAATAGAAGCAGAGGTCAGTAAAGCTATAGCTTTACTTACGAAGGTTTTGATATATCAAAACCTTCGGCATTACGCTAGTTTCCAACTAGTCAATTCAGTTACTTTTTACTAAACGTCAAAACACATTTTATTATGGAATTTGTATGAAAAAGCACACTATGACGTCTTATTATTATGTTTTTCTTAATTTAAATTCATAAATAAGTTAAATACCTAAAAGAAAGAAATTGTTTCTCTTTAGTTTTAGATCTGTCTTTATTTAGTAATCAGAATTCCATGATTTATTTTGAACCTCGTACACGACCCATTTTCTTTGAAAAACTTTTTATACTATATATTTCACAGTCGATAAACTACTTATTACAGTTTTGTTCATAGAAAACAAATGCTTCTATATCAATAACGGTCGAAACGAGATTTACCTAAGTAACGACAACAAAAACAGAGTACCCAGTCTCTTACAAAAAGTAAATAGCCCTCAAAGAGTATCAAAATTACTTTCATTTTCTTTCTGACACAAACTCAACCTAATTTTTACCGACTTCTAAACAAGAGGAGGTTTTCAATTCGACCGTTTTTTATTATTTATTTATTTGTACTTACACAATAAAACAGACACAAGAAACATACAAAGAAAACAGATAGTACAGGCAAGCTTATCTCTAAACAAAGAGATTTCTTCCAGCTGACCTACGTTACGTTACGTTACGTACGTTTTATGTTTGTTCGGGGATAACTTCTTCGTGTATGAACCGATTTTGTTAATTCTTTTTTTTTAGTTTGACAGTTCTTAAACTACCATCTTTTACTTACAATAGGTACAAGAAAGAGATCTTTAAGGTTACCCAAGTTTATCGTAGCCGCACAGTGAAAACCTCTTAAAAGAAACTTTTTTCAATGTCCTCACCTGCAAAGCATGTCTAGTGTCGAGCGCTCGTCTCCTGGTGCTTGGCGTAGCATCGAGCTGTCGCAGGCGGTCCGACGCAGCTGTGACTGCTGAGGCCAAGCTTCGCTGGACATCTAGCAGCTGACTCCAGCGCTGTAGCTGGTGGTCGGCTGTCGCGGCACGCTTAGCTAGACCTGCGGCAAAGGATTAGAATGGTTGAGTTAGAGCAGTTAGGACGAGGGTAGGACTTTTGATTATCTGTCATCACAACATGACGACATGAAAGCACCCGGGTTATATGCATTCGGAAGTACAGAAGACGGCAGAGAATGCGCTCCTAGCAGTGCGCATAATTATATAATTACGACCACTTCGGCGTGGAACTGTGTGAGTGTAATTTTACCTTCGCAAGCGATGCCCCATCTGTCTGCTAGCTCCCTGGTCCTATGTTCAACTCGTTCGCCGCTCGCCGCGTCCGCTCCGCTGCACAGCTCGCGCGCCCGCTCCCGGACCACGTCCAAGAGCGGCTGCTGGTTCTGAGGATGCATCAGGTATATTATAGAAGAGACCTTCAGTTTAGCTTCTAACGATGTCAACCTCTGGTGGGCATCGCTCCTGGCCACCAACTTAACATCCTGGCTGGCTGGTAACACACGTTCAAAAAATCGCACAACCAATTCATTTCCAATTTTTGTGTTTAACAAACCTCCGCGTTATTTGGAGTACAAAATGACTTCAAATTCAGTTCAAGATATTCTTGCGTGCATCTATTCTTCAGTGTTCACTCGACATTACACATACATACAAGAACGGATCATCTTACTTTTGAACGATCAGATGATGAGCCTGTAATGTCCTAACCAAACTAGGGATCACAAAGTGATTTTTGTGATATGTCCCCACCGGTATTCGAACCCAGGACCTCCGGATCGTGAGCCCAACGCTCAACCACTGGACCATGGAGGTCGTTTTTTTAATTTTAACCTAAAATTCTGTTAGAATGAATTGGTTACTGCCTCAACAACTAGTTCACAGTGTGTGTAGTAAGTATACGGTCACGAGCATTAATATGTATACACTTTGGTACCATGTCACATTAACTTTTTTGACAAATTGAACTGTAAGTCTCACTAAATGTCAAATATGTTAGTGCGACAGAGTCCGAAAGTGGGTACATTATATTGCTCATGACTGTACACAAATATTCTCAATTATAACTATGTATTAAACATAACCTCGCCATAAATCTCTGTTACCCTCATATGCCTCAGGCCGAGGTAAACAAGATAGTTTTTAAGTCCATAATCTAGGATAAACAAATGAAATAATATGTAAGAAATGGAATTGGTAGTTGTGGAATAGACACCTCACACCATTAATAACATTTATAGTTTAGGTACGTACACTAAAGACTTGACCCGGCTTCGCGTGGATGCAATAAACTCTCGATGCAATAATTTCTCGACTAATCCAATTATAAGATTAGTCTTATTCAAGAATAAAAACTGCACGCAATTGACCACGGAGACTGTGAACTTGGACCTACTGATGATATTGCACAATAAGCAATATGGCGCCGATAATACTTCTACAGACCCTTATGTATTAGTCCTAAGTATTTCTTATGTTTACATTTGTGCAATAAAATATATTGTATCGTATTGATATCTTATCTGCTTAACAACAATCAGTAACCCTGTAACTTCGCAGTCGGTAATTGATTGAAAATGACCTACTACAATTCTTGAATGTACTTAGCTGTATAAAACCCCACTGCATTCCACTGTTTACAATGTTATCACAATCATAACTATGACTGATAGCAGGCGATAACAACGGTTTATCTGTAACTTACACCTGAAATAAGTCGCTTAGTAATCTTGAAATATTCTTGGAATGTTCTTACTAACCGAAAGTACAATATATTGCTAATTCACACGAATTAAATGATAATCGATCAAATCCAAAATTGACTAAAATTCTTAATTATAAAGACGCCATAGGCCAGCAAAATTGTACACAAGAAATGCAAATAGGATTAAAATTGCATTTAAGGTAGATACCAAAAAGTACCTAGTGTCTAGGTGGTACTATTGTTTGAACCCATTTTGTGGAAGTTTAGACCAATCATTTATAACAAAAAGAAAAAATGAAATCATAAAAAAATAATAAATAAATAATTTTGAATTTTTAAAAGATAATAATGTATGATTATGTTCGAATTTCAAAAATTTCTATTCTATTAACAATATTGAAAATATTGACCACAAATGCGCATTTATTTAGAAGTTAATTTTAAAATTAGAATGTTAGAATACATTACAAAGTATAGCTACTTACCTACTTCCTTTTTAAACACTGACAAAGTCAAGTCTGAAGAAGTAGGTAAGTAAGTACCTAATTTAAAACGACAAGTGATCATGTACCTACTCTTTTCTTTGTAATCTTTTATTTATATTTTCTGGTTATTTATAGGAGTTTTATGAATAGGTATATGTGAGGAAAACTGGCTGTTTTTATATTTTCCTTTAGCAGACAGGCCTTGACACCTTATCTCGTTAGAGCTAATAATAGATTGCAGTAAGTATACCTACTTATCGTCAGTTTTTACCGGAAAATAGTGGGGGGGGGGGGAAGCTAAAGTGCAAACATTGTTGTTGTTGTTGTTTAAATTCGCTTTATATGCGGCAGGCAAAGATATGAGGACCATACAGCCTTGTAATTTATTCTGACAATCGACAGTTACAGTGATAAAAATGTATGGGGTGGACATTTAAAGGTGAAAAGGTGATATAGCCTTCCCATACATTTCTATTACTGTCTCTGCCGATTGTCATATTCTTTTGTAAATGAGCGACTTTCCTGAAAAACAATATAAGTAGGTGGCGCTATAAAGATTTACCTTCGTTTGTCTATTTAATTTCATGGACAACAGACATATGCATCTTTTATCTTTGTTTTTGGTTATTACGAGTATATCTTTCACCCATTATTATTCTGTTCAAAATAAAAAGGTAGTAACATAATTCTATATACATAATGTGATCCAAATAACAAGCAACTATTATTTTTATATGTGCCTCTGCCATTAGATTATATTTTTGAGAATGAGAAAATAGGTAATTTTATCACGTTAAATCTGAACAGCACCATCTATATTATTTTTGGGGAAGGTAGCCTGTAAAGTCCCACATTGGCTAAGTAAGTATTCGCTTAATAGAGCAACAGTTTTATCTCTTCGTTATGGAATGTATTATTTGCCATACACAATTTTAAAATCAATTTTTTTTATGTTGGTTATTTAATTAGGTACCTATTTTTGAATTTATTTTCACATCCAATTAAGTGACGAAAAATTAAGAGTGTGAATGATAAACTTATTAGTTTTGTGAGTAAAATAAATCTTAAGCTGTTCATAATTATGTTTACAAGAACAAAACAATTATCATTCTATACTTTTTACTTATATGTTAATTAGTATCTTCATAATAAAGGAGAAAGTATGATAAAATACTTGCATTAACGAAAATAGTTTTTAAATTTAGAACGTGAATCAACACGACGACATGAGTAATATGTATCAGATAAATAATGTTACAACCGTACTAGAAGTAACTCTATTGATTCATTTAAAAGCGAATCGTTTTATAACTGCTTCAAATTCATCTCGAAAAAGGTTAGCGCCAAACAGTTTTTAATAGTTTTCAAAATTTATTTTAAGCTACATGTAGTGGATGTTAGGCTGATAGTCTAATAATAAATATATTCTAACGAAAACCTAACTTAAAATGTCAATTCCTATGCATTTTGCGTTATTTATTTCACAGAATAAAAACTTACAAAAATAGAACAACCAAGAGTATTTTTTGAAGACGGTCGAATGGACTAGGTTTTGTAATTTAAATTCCTGGTGTTAATGAACGATTGGTATGAAACGATTTCAAATTGGATGACTAACTGTCTTCAGAACATTGGCATTCGATTCTTTAGTTTTTTTTTTTGGTATGGAATAATTTTCGCCTATTGCTTTGTTATGTCTAAATATAAACGCACTATTAGTTTAATAAAACATAAAATCGTAAACTGAAAAATAAAAAATACTGTATAACTAACATCCCCTAAGTTGAAAGTACGAAATATCAATTCTCATTCTTATTAAATGTTGAATTAACTTTAAGCGAATTGAAAGAATAATCTTTTGATTTTATTATAATAAATATTTATTTTAATTTAAAGATGTTAATGTGTAGTCACCAGTGGGTTGTACATATAAGAAATAGGTTTTAAGTTTTAAGTACCTATCTAGCTATGTAAAGCCGATACTTAATTTAAAAATAGCTTCGTAGATGAGTAACATAACAAACATTTCAATGAATACTGGTTAGATTATAAAACACTGTCTATTGTAATAGGTAGTTGTTACTTCATAATAAATTCCCATGGTCGCTTGCTACGCATGCTTACAAAGTAGATACTTGTTTAACAGTCGTACAATATCCAAGAAAACTTCTCAAGTAGCTATGTAACTTAGTTTAAAATACAATCTTGCAAAAAAATAATTAAATATCTAGTAGTACCAATATCGCAACACTGGTATTGAAGCGGTTTTTCTTTAGAATATTTACCGGTTTTGGAAACAAGGAAGGCTCGAAAATTTAATTTCAGAAAATAATAATTTACTCAAAATGTTACCCCAATCCCACCCGTGCGCACTCACCTTCCTTTTCCGCGGAATGTTTACAATTTACAAACAACAAAAAAAGAAAAAATAAATAATCCCTATAACTAGTAGTATTCTGTACTAAGTAGGCACGTGAATTTCGCACTTGCACGACGTGAAAGCGTTAAAAAAAGTATAGTTTTGCACGTAATACGTTCTCATTGCGATGTTCAGTCGCCGACTGGCGGCGCCGAGACCTTGACGGCAGCGTGACATCATCGCTGTTAAGGCGATCAACTTCAATTAAGTCATCAAGTCTTGGTATATGTTGTGCAATATTTTGTCCATTGCCCTTTTTGCGATTTTTCGCAACACTAGATCATTATTTATGATGATATTTGGCAAAGTTATTTTTGGATTACGGAAGCTGTTTTTTCGGACGTTCCTTGCTTAAATTACTTTCCATTACTAATGTAAGTAAGTAGGTACTATTATTATTTCAGCGTTTTTCCGAATAAATTATATAGTATTTGTAGCAATATATAGTTTAAAAATAAATAATTCGGCCTTTGCCCACTTTGGAATAAGTTTATCCTGTAAATGGTGCTAATTCCTGTAAATACCATCTAATTTTATTTTAAGTTATATCTGTCATTTTCTTATCCGCCGAAAAGGAAAGGGACGGGTAATCGACAAGCATAAAATTTATGGAACACACGTCAATTTTAACCCTTTCACGGACAGAGACCATGGATCATTGATGGTTCATAATAGGTAGTATGACACCTTGGAATTCGGAACGTCCGTAGACGTTCTGTACTTGAATGTGTTAAGCACAAATCTAAACCAACCGTCTAAAATGTTTACATCCGTCAATAACCCGACACAGTTAAGTAGACAGCACGTCAAACGGATTGCATACCAGCGGTTCCAATATCTGGTAAAGTGTGCAATAAAATGTTTTATTATTATTATTATAAATTCGGATAACCTATGATATAAAACATAAGTTATTATAATGATAATAGGTACAGAAATAATATTTTATTTAAATACTAATATTTTGGATATAATTAATATTTAAAAAAATACATATTCTTATATTCGATTTCTCGTATCATCGCATCGCCTTAAACACATTGGGGACCGCGTGAATTGAATTCAATATAAGCCTCTAAAGTGGCTCTCAAGTTGTTACCACACGTTTTAAACTTTGCAAAATAAAATATGAGTTAAGGAAATTCGCGAATTAAACCTAAAATGAAGAGGAATTTATTTTATAGTCGTTAAAATATTTTATAATTAGTTACTTCGAACACCGGAAGTCAATATCATTACTGTAAACGCAAACAAATGTACTTATTTTAGAATCTTTTATCTTTTTGCAAATTTAATATCCAGTTAGTATTTATGTATGGCTTTCTGACTTTTGGTGTTCAAAGAACTACTCTACTTCTAGCCAGTAAGTAGTCTCCTTAATTTTTTTTTGTATTTAAGTACGATATACTAAGATTGAGAAGGGAATGTTAGGTTGGTTTGGACACGTAGAGCGGATGAAGAATAATAGAATTGCGAAAGCGGTATATAAAGCGAAAGTTGATGATAAGGCTGGCAGAGGAAGACCTAGAAGGACTTACATTGACCAAATTGGAAATGTCCTTAGAAAAGGTTTAGTACGATCTACTCTGAACCGGCGTGCGTGTATGAAGCGATTGATGAATGTGGAGGAAGCAAGAGAAGTGTGTCAGGATCGAAGCAAATGGAATTCTATAGTCTCTGCTTACCCCGGTGGGAAATAGGTATGTATTTAAGTACCTATATATGAAACGTGTTCTAGAAATAGAAAGGGGAAATACGCATAAATAAGAACTCAGTTACTATCTCATTCGGCTTTAAAAGGGGATTCCACCATGATAATTAGAGGTGTAAAGTATTACACCCACACCTCGCCAGCTATGTTTAAGTTCTATGTAAAAGGGGGCGAGCCCACACACACACACACACATATTTTTTTTCTAAATCAAATATAAAACTGACATATTTGTTATAAGTTCATACTACATATTACAGTGCTACTGCGCAGTTAATGCGCATTTGACATTTAAAAGATTGACATAACTAGGGATGGACATTAAGTAACACTGTTACTGTAATCGACACTTAAAAATATCGTTAGGCTATCGTTGGCTCGCTCGCTTGTGATATCAATATTCCGACAATAACATTATAGATAAAAGCATGAAAAAATGTTTGATTATTTCACATACCATCTACTCTTTATCTATTGTATAAGATAATCGGCGGGTTACCATCCTTACTTGGTTGACATACCACTAATCCGCACCAAGCGCTTCGCTTCATCCTTCATAATGCGCACAGCCAAGGAATGGAATGGGCTGCCGGCGTCGGTGTTCCCTGACTCTTATAACCTGGGGTCCTTTAAATCACGGGTGAATAGGCATTTTCTGGGTAAGCTCGTTCCAACGACGATCTCTTCTTCTTGTAGAAGAACGAAGTCAAGAGCAAACCCAACTTAATTAAAAAAAAAAAATAAAAAAAAATCCTACAAAAATGTTGTTTACAACCAATCAACTGGTATTACATACATACATAATCTCACACCTGTTATCCCTAAAGGGGTGGGCAGAGCCATGGTATAAGAAAACCAGGTATGCTCAAAACTGACAGCTAGCATTTCAAGGTTAGCCCAGCTGACGTCATCCCACCCTAAATTGCCATTTCGTAAAAAAAAAAATTACCCACGTCCAATGTTTTTAATTCACTTTGCAAGGAAAATTTATACTTTAAGTAAAATATTTACATACAGTTTTAATGATTTTTATATATGTGACAAATAATAGTAATTAAACACATTAGTCAGTAATTCACTTAATTTTCAATAATATACGTCCTTGGAATGTTGGAGATACCAATTGAATGGTAACACTTACGTCATCAAGGGCTAGCTATGGCGGCTTGTCATAGGATTGAGCATATCTGGTCTTCTTATACCATGGGCAGAGGCACAAGTAATCAAAGACAATTTGCAGCCAGTGTCGATACGATGCCCTAAGATGGATAACAATTGCACATCATGTTAGCAATGACACCATTCCTCTGTCGAATTTTTACATGCCCTAGTCATAATACCTTTAAAGTATCTAGAATAATAATACATAGTATTTTAGCAGTATTTAAAGCGAAGGTTGTTGGTAGGGCTGCTAGAGGAAGACCTAAAAAGACGTACATTGACCAAATTGGAAATGTCCTTAGAAAAGGTTTAATACTATCTACTCTGAACCGACGTGCGTGTATGAAGCGCTTGATGAATGTGGACGAAGCAAGAGAAGTGTGTTAGAATCGAAGCAAATGGAATTCCATAGTCTCTGCCTACCCTGGTGGGTAATATTCGTGAGTTGTTGTATGTATGTATTCATATAATTTTCTCGTAACTAAAATAAAAAAAAAATCTTTTATAATAAGAGCATGAGGAACTTTGTTGGAAAACTGTTCGAAGATAACTCTACAAAAAATAAATAAGTATTTTGGCACCACTCAACCGGATAAATGATTCTTTTTCGTTGATACAATACGTATATATTTTTTGCAACAAGACCACAGATCTCACACAAAAAGTGAAACAAAAAATTGTGTGGAGTGTCATCATCCTTCAGAAATGTGGCTATCGCAGAAAAGTTCAGTTTTGAACGAACTCTACATATTTGGAATGAGTATCATGACCACCAACGGCCTCCGTGGTCCAGTGGTTGAGCGTTGTGCTCACGATCCGGAGGTCCCGGGTTCGAATCCCGGTGGGGACAAATCACAAAAATCACTTTGTGATCCCTAGTTTGGTTAGGATATTACAGGCTGATCACCTGATTGTCCGAAAATAAGATGATCCGTGCTTCGGAAGGCACGTTAAGCCGTTGGTCCCGGTTATTACTTACTGATGTAAGTATGTAGTCGTTACATGAGTCATGTCAGGGGCCTATGGCGGCTCAGTAATAACCCTGACACCAGGGTTGATGGGGTTGGTAATCCACCTCACAACCCATACGATAGAAGAAGAAGACCGCCAAACAGTATTTTACCTCTATTTTATTTTGTTTGGGGAGCTTACAGGTTAATTCACACAATGTTACACTTAGTAGTAAAGAAAGGCCAATTACCAATTACCTCTAATAAGCTGAGTCTTCAGCGAATTAATACTACTGCAAAACAAATCACATTGAAAGGCATTAATCTCGTCAAATTGTTTAAGGGAACGAGGTAAATAACTATTGCTTCTATATTTGGTGCGGCAACGAGGTACATGAAGCAATTTATATTACAAGTTGGATGGATGGTGAGAAGCAGTGTGAAAACAAAAAAATAATTATCAAAATCGGTTCATACACGACGAAGTTATCCCCGAACAAACATAAAAAAAAATATACGGTCGAATTGAGAACCTCCTTCTTTTTTGAAGTCGGTAATAAAAGAGAGATGTGGTGTAAAAGACGATATAGTGACTATAGTGGAATGTTAAGTTGGTTTGGAGACGTAGAGCGGATGTAGGATAATAGGATTACGAAAGCGGTATATAAAGCGAAGGCTGATGGTAGGGCTGGCAGAGGAAGACCTAGAAGAACGTACATTTACCAAATTGGAGATGCCCTTAGAAAAGGTTTAGTACGATCTACTCTGAACCGGCGTGCGTGTATGAAACGATTGATGAATGTGGAGGAAGCAAGGGTAGTGTGTCAGGATCGGAGCAAATGGAATTCCATAGTCTCTGCTTACCCCGGTGGGAAATAGGTGTGAGTTCATGTATGTATGTATAGACAAGATGGATCATTAATTCATGTTTGGATCAAAGATAATAGTGGTTTCCAGGATTTGTGCCCGGTTGATGGCAATAGACCTCCTATTACATGGGACTTAGATATAGTTGGCGATGAGTGGGTCTGTATACTACACACGTCTGCCTACCCCTTCGCGGATACAGGCGTGATGCTTTGTTATGTTACATGATTGACTATAATGATATAGGCAATAGGCTGACCCTTAAAACCTTCCGGTTCAACACATGCTATAATATCTTAGTGTGCAAGATAGCACATCTTTTTATAGAATTTTACCTCTTTTATATAGTTTTTTATTTATTTATTGTCTTTGTTTTTGATAATGACTTTTTTCTTTTTGTTCTTCTTGTTGGTTGCCTGGAAGAAATTGCTCTAGAGCAATAAGGCCGCCCAAATTGTACTGTATTCATGTGTTATGTCTGATTGTTGAAATTTTAGTTCTGTGCAATAAAGTATATTGATTTGATTTGATTTGTTTATTAAATTGCTGCTTGTACAGTGATGAGCAATATCATGTACCCACTTTAGAACCCTGTCGCACTATCATATTTGACATTTAATGAGACTTACGGTTTAATTTGTTAAAAAAGTTAATGTGACATGGCACTAAAGTGTATACATATTAATGCTCGTGACCGTACGAGAACCGTTTTTATTATTGGTAGATCGCCAATACTTAGCACTTGGTCTCAATAGTGGCTGTTGTTTTCAGATCACTAGTAACTCTGCCCACCCCATTGGGGATTGCGGGCGCTTATGTAATGATATTCTAGAAATGGAGTGTTTGAATTTAAAGTCTAGGGCCATATGGGCACAGACTATGAGTCATAGCGTCTAATATGATTAGTCGCATACTGAATATGAAATTCCTTACTATTAACAGTAGTGATATCACGCAGGAAAATTTCGTGATCTCTCGTATTTTTCTCATAATTACAAGCACGTGTTTCTTATACTATTTAATATGACATATTTTTATTTGTTTTACTTTTATTACTAAAATAACAATTTTACAAAAAAAAATATTAAAAAACACAGCACAATAAAAAATAAAAATAAAGGAAAAATATAAAAATCTATTCGAACAACCCTCCTTCTAGTGACCCCTGTACAAAAGTGCCCATAATGCTGGCTGTATTGCCTCGCTGGACGGCCAGTGAGATTCTTTGACTTAAAAAGGACCAGGACCGGGGAAATATTGGTTAAGTATTTCATTTTAGTACCTAAATACGACTTACGATGACCAAATTGGAGATGTCCTTAGAAAAGGTTTAATACGATCTACTCTGAACCGGCGTGTGTGTATGAAGCGATTGATGAATGTGGAGGAAGCAAGAGAAGTGTGTCAGGATCGAAGCAAATGGAATTCTATAGTCTCTGCTTACCCCGGTGGGAAATAGGCGTGAGTTTATGTATGTATGTATGTAGTACCTAAATGAATATTGTGCTGCGAAGACGTTTTTCATTTACTTACACGATTTGCTAAATATAGGTCGATGGATAGAGCCTACTGTAATATTCCTTCAACGAATAATAAGCAACTCATGACATAATATTTCAACTTCATAAAGATACATTTGTCATGTTTGGAAACAATTCAATGTTTTGGTACAACCGTTGAGCAAGAATTTGTAATTTTAATAAGTGTTTTATTATGCAGTTTGCGCGTACTGTTCTACGCACATTGACTCGAATTATTACCTATGTACGCTTAGTCTGTAGAGCGAAACGCATGCTCATAAAATCTACATGTTACTGTAAAAAAAACTAATTATGAGGGATTATATCGCCATCTAGTTTTACAAGTGAGAATCGCTTTTAATACGAACGTTTCCGTATTTTGTTTTAGCTTTCGATTGAATATTCCAACTACCAATTCCAGTTTCCTTTTCATGGATAAAAAACTATAACGATACTTTAAGTACTTAGCCAATTGTCTACAGAGTATAGAATTAATCCCAACATATCTTAAAGTAAACTAGTTAAGGAAAGTAAATTACTCACCTCTAAATCGTTCTTGGCGTGGTTGATTTTCTCGAGGTGCATCCTGAGCGCGTCTACCGACGTGATGGGCTCGTCTTCGATGTCATTCTTGTCCAGGATCGCTTTAATCTTGTCCACCAGCTGGCAGAAGTCCTTCCAGATCTCCAGGTCCTGCTCCAACTGTGCTTGACGCGACTTCGCAGAGTTCAAAGTATTCTTCAACAGCTGATTGTGTTTCTGATGCTCTTTAGACAACTCTTCTTGTTCTCCTGCCGCTAGAGACGGCCAGATCTTATCTACGATATCTTGCATTCTCTTCCCGACCAAATCCTTCATCTCTGGCTCGGATGTATTGAAGAAAGACTTATGTTCCTCAAGATCGGCTTCAATATTTTCGAAGTCAGTACCGTTTTTGCCCATATCAAGGCGAATAGTAGCTTCATTCACCCAGATGTTCAGTTTTTCTACTAGTTGTAAGTATTGTTGTCTGTATTTCTTGTTGTCTTGCAAGTATTTCTCTCTGTTAGCTAATTCAGCAGGTAAAGATGTCTTCAGAGAGTTTGCTTCTGAAACCATTTCCAATAACGAACCAGGCACACCGTCGTCGCTCTTAATGACATCAGTAATCTTTGTAAGCTTGTCCAAATTGGCCTGGATGCTCTTAGCTAAAGTAGTATGTTCAATAAGTTTCTTGTCAACACTGGCTACATCTCTGTTGAGGAGAGGTCGCGAATTCACCGCAGCTTCGTTGTCATGAAGCCATTGCAGGATTTCTGACAAGTCAGAAGCCAGTTTCTTATGTTCTGCTGCAGCTTTCTCATGCTCTTGACGTTTAGATTCGACAGTTCTCCTCAAAGTCAATAGCTGTTGTTTCAGAGACTGTAATAGTTCAGTGATATTATTTCTATCAATGACTGTGCCTTCAGCTGCAATTTGTTGTCCTTTGTCTGTAGCTGTAGCAAGCAAAGCTTCGCATCCTTGGATCTTAACAATGATATCATCATAACGCTTGATCTTTTCTTCCAAAGAATCATTGGACTTTTCAATTTCACCTGTCAAATCGGTGTACTTGGCAATGAACTCCTCGATTTCCTTAACAAGAGCGAAGAACTGCTCTCTGAGTAACAGAAGTTGTTTCAGTTTAGATATTTGATCCTCAATAGTGCTCATTAAATCGTCTTGTTTAGCCAGAATATCTTGCAAGTCATGTAAGTTACCGCCTTGCAATTCATTCAGCATTTTCTTGTTCTTCTTCAGGTCAGCTAAAATAGATTCATAGGCTTGAATGATTGGTTGAACGTCCTCAACCTTGCTGCCTATTGGTTTGTTCAAAGCCTTCAGTTTGTTCTGGATTTCATTCAAGAACTCTAAAGCAGCAGCGATCTTGGCTGCAGCGTCCTTGTATTCCTTGATGTGCTTCAGAAGAATGTTCTTCTTATCATTTATGATTGCGTTTATTCTAGCAAATCTATCAGATAGCACGTTGATCTGTTCTTTGAGTTGCAGTTTGTTAGAGTCTGATAACGAAGCCATGATGTCTTTCGATTTATCTTTGATCTTATTGATGTTCTTATCGACATCCTCTGCTTCTTTGCTTAGTTTCTCGAACTTAGCCAATTGTTCTTCTAAGACCTGTAGGCTTGTTGTTCTCAATTCAGGAGTAGCAGCCACTTCAGCTTCGTTCAACCAGCTTTGGATCTTTGCTACATCGGACTCAAATTCATTTCTACCTTGGAGCAATTTGTTCAATGCTCCAAGTTTGTCATCGATGTCAACTTTAGCTGAAGTGTACTGTTTGTTGAGGTCTTCCAATACTGCTTGTAGTTTAGCTCGGTCTTCAGGCAAACAGTCCTTGGATACGGCGTTACCTTGTCTCATGACTTCAGTGAGGGTATCAGTATTGAACTCAGACAGTTCACTTTGATGTTTTTTGTGAACTGCGATGTCTTTTTCAATCTTAGCTGCTTCCAAAGGTACAGGTCCTCCAAGCTTTTTGATCTCAGCTAATTTCGTTTTAAGCCAGTTCTTTGCTTTTTCAATGTCGTTTTCTAATTTCTTTCTGTCTTCAGTAGAAGCACCTAGTCTCTCAATTTCTTGTTTGATAAGAGAAGCCAGTTGCTTTTGCTTAGATGATAGTTCAGAAAGCTCGGATTCTAGCTGCATTTGCTCTGAGGGCTCAAGTTCGGATTGAATGTTGCTAACTTTCTTTTCCAAAGAATCAATGACAGTCTTCTTACCGTCTGTCTCCTTTAGAAGATTGGCCATCTTCTTCTGTCTCTCTTTGACGGATTTGCTTTCAAAACCAAGAGGTTCAGGGTGAAGGATGTTGTCAATTTCTTTCTGCATCCATTCATTTTGGGCATTGACTTCACTCTTAGTTCCATCGATAGCTTTGTATGTAATCTCGAGCATTTGGAGTTTACGTTGAATACGTTTGGCAATGTCGTTGTATCTTCTTTCCACTGATTTCATCTGAAATAAAACAGACTATTAGATACCGCAAAATTAAAACATTTATATTTTTTTTGATCTAAGTAACTTTCAGACTTACTTGTTCTTCAACTTGCTGAGACTCCAGATTACTGACAATGTTGATTACTTGAGATCCAACTGCCTTGATGTTGTCTACCTTATCTTTTCCGGCTTTTGCGAATTCTTCAGTAAGCTCTTTTAGAGCGCTCAGTTTCTGAGGACAGGGCAGGCCAGATCCCTTGTCAGCTAAGCACATCTTCTTAAGTACTGAATCGAACCAGTCGTGGATCTCCTGGCATTTGTGTCTGAAGTCGTCAATGATGCCTTGGTTGCCCTTCTCTCTTTCAATGGCTTTAAGAATGGCTTGTTCAAGATCGTCTAATTCTTCTTCGAGATTGATTTCATCTTCTAGACCTGTTAATAGATAATTTGGTAAGTATTTTAATGTTATGTATGTGTTATATTATTGTATTTTTCAAATAGTTGAAAAAAGACATAAGACGCTTCTTTGAACGGTGTTTCTTTAAATTTGAATCCGTCAAAGATAGATCCAAAAAATTGGCTTACCTTCAGTCGGAATTTCAGTCAAAAGCCTGTTTCTCTTCTCGGTTACAGATGCTAAAGCATCATTCATGGCAGCTATGTCCTGCTTGGCAGCTTCAGGTCGCAATTTGGATGGGTTGGCAAGCCAGTCACGCGCCAAGGCATTGTGAACGTTGATCCATTCTTGGATTTCCAGGACTTGCTTCATGGATTCTTCCATACTGTGGACTGCATCTCCTAAGGTTTCCAAGTGGCTTTGCACCTATTAAGAAGATGAAAGTTTTAGAGATACATTTCGTAAATTTTACTTTGAAATTACAAATTTTTATTTGAGTCTATATACTAATATTGTTTTAACTACTTACTGCTGACTGACACTACGACGCATAACTTAATATAGTTATGATATTAAGTTATAAATTACAACAAAGTGGTAAAAGCTTCATATAATAATGTATATTCTAAAATACGTCAATTTTATTTATGATTGCATACATCTACTTGAGCTTTACTTTCGTGAAATATTTGATGTAAACTATTAATATCGAAAAATAAATTGTGCTTAATTATTTTTTATAATATTTTGCTTAATACTTATAATATCACGTAAGTGCTTAGTGCATATGGTGTTGGTGTTCTTAGCTTTTTCCAGTGTCTTAAGTGTACCGGCAACTTGCCATTGGCATCGATTCAGGTAGACAAAACTTTAGGTTGACAGATTTTTGTACTAAACCGTACAAAAATGGCGTCAAACTAAACAAAAGTAAAATTTTATCTGCTTGAAACGACATTATTGTATTAGTAAAGCATCGAACCTTACCTTTTGCTCTAAATCGGTCAACTTTTCGTTGAACTCAGGAGTATCCAAGCTCTTTATTATTGCGTCGATGCGCGGCGCAGTGCTAACATCGCTCACATGTTTCTATAAACAAACCATGCATGACAGACAACACACAGACGCACACTGTGCTATTAGTGGCAAAAGTGTGCAAACACAATAAGGCAGAAAAGATTCTACAGTTTGTAAAAACCAAGGTAAAAGTACCTTGGTCCTCAACAAAGTTGTAAAAGATTACGAAAAACGACATTGTAATCGAATAAAATATACAGGATTATCCATAAGGTAATCGTAATCATTTGCAACTAAGCCTTTGATTTTAGTAAGCTTCCTCTATTAGCAAAAGAAACGCCTTATGTTTTTTATAACGCAATTTCTTTCTTAAGTAAATAACGCATTAAATATTCAGGCGTTGACTTTGTTGAAATCTTTGAGGAAATCGATGTTAAGTTAATTTGTGTCCAAAAATAGCAACTGATATTGTCTTTTAGACATTATGTCAATTCTAAATACTTGTGACTGAAAGAGTACCCAAGCAAATACCAATTAATATTTAAACTTTATATATAATCCGGTAAAGACAATATCAGTTTGTTCAAGTTACTAAGTGAATCACTACAAAAAGCATTCAACAAAATGGTTATACCTTATCCCGTTAGTTAATACGTGCTTCTAACTACAAGGACCCTTTCTGCCTTATCTGTGCAAAATTCTTGTGATAATAACAATGTTAGCTTATGGATGCGTGTATTTATGATTGAGGATATTTTTACAATAACTCGCTTCGTAGAATTTACGCTGTTATATTTTATCTAAACTACGTGCTCTTGTGAAACACAATATTGTTATACTCGCCCAGCAGTAGGGACGTATATGGGCTGTTTATGTGTTAATACTTATCTTCGTGAATAACATCAATGTGCTAATTTACAATCCGCTTTTTCAAATAGTGTAGTTTATGAGTCAAGATGATTATTTATTTAAAAAAGTCGTACTTTAAAACCGGTCATTTAATAATCAGAAATGTTCTATAAATCGGACTTGACTGAAACGAATGCATATACTTTCTATGTACAACATAATTATTATACCTACTTACATATTTTTTGAGAAATGTGTTCCTTTTAATAAGATAACAACTAACCAATCTTCTTCTATCGTGTGGGTTGTAAAGTGAATGTGAATCTTAGCAACCCTATTGGCTGGATAGCTAGCCAATGTATTGAAAGTTATGAAATTTTTATTTTTTTAAATCGACGGATAGAAGTTTGGCTTCGGATATGACATTTGTACTATCATGATCACCAGTTTTTTGTTTTTTTTTACGTCACTTGTTGTTTTGTCGCAAATAGCATTCTACTTAGCCGGACAAATGGTGAGTGCCGAGTGCTCTCATCCGGAGTATTGATAGTAAATCATCTTGATTCATTTATAACCAGGTGCACAAAAATACATTGCCAACGACTATTTACAGTTTTTCAACTAACTACTCTACTATCTACCACTCAGGTTAGCTACTGAGCTTAGAAGACCTTACTTCAACTCGTTGGTTCTGTTCTTTTTGCAGACCTGGCAACTTGTCTTTGAAATTAGTGTTTAGTGCCATATCAAACAACATTCAGAAAGTAAGTAAACCCTACTTTAAATTCATCGACATATTTTTCTATAAATTGTTACAATAGGTATTTTAATTATACATTCTTGATTTTCGTAAAGAAAGCAAGGATAATTATCAAAAAAAGAGAAATTTTTAGGGGATAAATCAATTTTCAATAAGATTATCAAAATCTTTTGATAAGATCTGAGATCCTATTCCAAATCGAAAAGCGATTCGGTCTATTCCTTGACCCTTGGGCAACCCTAGAAGAACTAAAACAATTAGTACCACACATTCAAAAGGAAGTCAAGACATCAGAACTGAGGACAGTCCCAGAAGCGGCTAGTACCTGGTCGATGAGGTCCTCCAGACGGGCTCTGACGTGGAGCTCCCGCGGTGGGATCGGCAGTGGAGCGGTGTCTGCTGGAGAAGATGGCCGGGATACTGACGCCGCGGCGGCAGAGCATGCCGCCACAGCAGCCGATAGACGACCCTTCTCGGTTTGCAAGCGGTTGTGGAGAGCCTGAAAGAAACAGAAATGAGGGGACTTTCCAAGGACTTTCTACGTTCTTCAAAAACAATATAGATAGCGCTGTAAATGTTTTCCTTCGTTTAACATTCTTCTTATTCTGATATGTTTTTTCTCAACACAATCTCGATATATTTCAATAAGCGACTTTCCGGGCTATGTTCCTCAAAAACTGTAGATGGCGCTGTAATGATTTTTCTGCGTTTAACATACATACATACATAAACTCACGCCCGTAATCCCTAATGGGGTGGGCAGAGCCACAAGTAATCAAAGACAACTTGCAGCCACTGTTGATACGATGTTGTAAGCTGGATATGATGAACCTTATGGTGATAAGGGATCAGCCTATCGCCCATAACATTAGTCCATCATGTTAGAGCACACAATCCCTCTGTCGGTTTTTACGACATGCCCGGGAAGACAAGCAGCTGAACGTTTTCTATGTTTTTTATTTGCTCCCAGAACAGCATAGAAGCAAACATTCTGCGTTTAACATTCTAATTTTAAGGATAACAGACAATTGCATCTTTTATCTTTGATTTTGAGTATAAATTGTGATCCTTATTATGACGCCCAGGCACAGTTACATTTCTGCACTTTTCTTTTTTTTGCATTTTTTTTTACATTACCCATTATTATTCTGATGAAAATAAACAGAAGCAATATAGGTAGCAATATAATTATAATTGTTGTTTGTTGATTGTTGTTGTTGTTGATTGTTGTCAAGCAACAATTATTGTTACATATTTTATGTTTCTTCCATTATATAGTATTTTGGAATAATTATGTAATTAAAACACACAATAACGGGTTCTTATCGATATGTGACTCCCGTTATTTCGACACTGTTGCAAGTGCCGTGATTACGGGATGACACAATGTAAAATTATGTAAGTACGCGAGTAATGGGAAAATTGGCAATTGTCACGTTAAATCTCGACAGTGGCATCTATTTGGAAAGTTCCTTATTGAATAATGATCTGTGTCTGTTTATTTTTGTGTTCAATATTTATCTGTGATAGAGTTCGGATAACATTTATGAAACAAATAAAAGAGAAGGAGCAGGTCGTGTCGTATCGGGAGGTGAAGGTTTTGGCGGGAAGAAGAGAGGAATGGCGATTACTCAGATCTTAAATAGAGAGAGAGAGAGAAAGAGTTCGGAGGACGAGTAACATCTTAGTGTTATTTGTGCCCAGTTAATGGTAGGCTCACCCCTTATTACATGGGAATGGGGCTTAAACATAACATCGAGGAGCGGGTGCATCCCTCCTCTACCTCCCCTTTCGGATACAGGCGTGATGCTATGTCAAATATGTTTTTTATTGTTTTCAATGCCATAGTAAATTATCAGTTTCGATAGGCGATTGAGAAAAAAAAACATTTGAAACAAAATTGTGAAACTGCTCCGACCAGGGCACCGCCAAAATATATCTGCTATCAGCATAGTCAACTAATTCTGTTAATCTATCAATGGTAAATATAACATAACATAAACTGCCTATATACGTCCCACTGCTGGGCACAGGCCTCCCCTCAATCAACCGGAGGGGGTATGGAGCATACTCCACCACGCTGCTCCACTGCGGGTTGGTGGAGGTGTTTTTACGGCTAATAGCCGGGACCAACGGCTTAACGTGCCCTCCGAAGCACGGAATCATCTTACTTTTTCGGACAATCAGGTGATTCAAGCCTGAAAAGTCCTTACCAAACAAAGGACAGTCTCACAAAGTGATTTCGACAATGTCCCCATCGGGAATCGAACCCGGACCTCCAGATCGTGAGGCTAACGCTCTAACCACTAGACCACGGAGGCTGTAAATATAAAATTGTTTGTAAGTAAAACTCACCCTAGCTTTGTCCAAAAGTTCACGACCATGTGCAAGGCCGTCCACTGGGACGTCCAGCTCAGTGATCGCAGGTTCGCATTCATCCAAGTTATTAAGAATACTCTCCAGTGTATCTTCGTATTCCTTGAATTTAGCGAGACCTTCCCTGAGACGACGCTCAATCTGTAATGCGGTAGCCAGCAAGGATTTATGACTGTCATTCACGTTCTTCAGTTGTTTCCCAACAGTGTCGCGGATTGACGGAGTTGTCGCTTCGTAACGCTCAATCTGAGCCCGACCTTTGCCTTCCAACTCGTCGAGAGTCGAACGATACTTCTGAATATCATCAAGCAACACTGCATGTTGGGCCAATTGCTCTTCAGTCTGCTCCCTGTTCGAAATGTACAAGGAGTTGTGTGCCATAAGTTGGAAGGAGATTTGCAGCAGCCATTTCTCTGTATCCTGCAATGACTGGTGATACTGGTTGTAGTCTTTGATGTCAGATTCGAGCTCCGCCTTCTTAGCTGCACACTTAGCTCGCAAAGCATTACATTTCTTTTCAATTTCTGTAACGGCTTCCTTGACAGCCGGTTTCTTAGCCCATGAGCTTAGTTCTGCAGCTTCTCCCTTTAATCTTTCCAACTCAGGCTTCTTGTTGTCAATTTCGTCTTCAATATGCTTGTATTTTTCAAGTAAAGTCTTCATTTCACCAAGTTCACCGCCAGTTGGAGGTACTTTGTCTAAGTTCTGTTCTGTGTCCTTGATCCATTGGTTCATCTTATTCTTGGATTCTTCAAAGTCCTCCCATTTGCCGATAGCGGCCTTGAGCTGAGCAGTGATAGAGTTGAGATCTATCTTCAGTTGATCCCAGCTTTCTTGAAGCACTTTAACATCGTTTCTCAATCCATCTTGTTCTTCGGGTGGAGTGTTGTTAAGCGCTTTCTTGAAGGCTTCTTGTAGGACGACCAGTAAATGATGTCCTTCAGTCATTCTGTTGCTAACGAGTTTGATAGTTTCAAGTTTGTCTTTGGTTGTGTCAATGTCTCCTACTCCAACAGAGTCGTGGACAGTACCGTGAGCAGTTTCTAACCATTGCTGCAGTTCTTCCTTAGCTTTGATAAACTCTGTATGGTCTGACAGGTTTTTCTCGCCGTTGGAAACTAAACCTTGAATCTTGGTTAGTAGAGTGGTGTACTCAGTTTGCAAATTTACTGTTTTGTCACGAACCCAAGCGCAGGCACTTAGTTCCATAAGGTTTTCGCATCTGTCATTGAGTTCTTCTAAAACGTGTTTATTACCTAAGGCTTCAGCAAGCAGCTCCTGTTAATGAAAAAATATTACCTCTATTATAATCAACATTTCAGTTTTAATTTTTTTTATTACAAAAGTTAACACTCAGAAATGTGTAGGTACAATATATATTTAATAATTAAGTACTCACGCGGCACTTCTCGAGATGCTCCGGGGTGATCTTATCAACTTTTTGGACTGCTTTGAGCTTATTATCGAAGTCCTTAACCCACTTGGTCATCTTATCTGACGTCTCCAAGAAGTCCGACCAAGCCGATAAGCATTTCTCCAACAACTTCTTCGTGTCTTTGCAGATCTGTTGAAGGTTCTCCCATTCAATCTTCAGCTGTTTGATTTCCTGGTTGATATTATCCTTGCCTTCATTGCCTGTAGTTTCCAAAACAGCTTCACTAAGACTAATGGCCTTTTCCAACAATGCTTCTCCTTTAGGCAAAGAGGCTATGATGTTGTTAACATTCTTCAGTTTCTTCTGAACTTCTTCCTTCTCGCCATGAGAGTCAGAGCATTGCTGGATTTCTATCTTGCAATTGCGAATCCAGTCGTAGAAGTTATCGTAGGATTCCTTGTATTGAATGTGAGAGTTGACGTACTCCTCCAATTTCTAAAAGCAAAGTACATGTTTACATTTACATATGACACATTTTTTTCACTAGCATATTTCTTGTGTAAAAAGTTGATACTTACGCCAATCATATCATTTACAGTCTTCTTGATATCGTCATAACGTTTCAATGTATCTTCAATTTCCTTAGACTTCAAAGAACCATCTTCCTTTAGTTTTTCGTTTAATCTCTTAACGAGATCGCTGTGAGAGTCGATATCTCTATTGAAGGTCTTGAACTTTTCTAGCTTAGCTTTTTTCTCAGATAAGTCGTTGAGTAGGGAATCATCCGATTGTATCTTTTGATCAATATCATCGAGCCACTCAACCAGTAGTTTGTGTATCTGAAATGTAATTTACATTATTAAATAAATAACATAACAAAAACTTTATTGCACAAACAGAAAATAAACAATAGATTTGTATTTTGTAGATATGCTGCTTCAACAGACTTACATAGTCTTATCTTAATATAGTTTTCAATGTCACTTACCTTAGATATGTCGTCAAACTGAGACGCTCTATTTGTTAGCTTGTTACGAACATCTTGCAAATCAGCAATCAATTTATCGAACTCTTGCTTCAAGTTGTCCGTATCTTCTTGAATCTTAGCAGCTCCAGCTTGTTCAGTATTCATAATAACCTTCTCTTTCAACTCAAGAAGGTATCTAAGTTTGTTTTGACCCTGTTCCAAGGACTGACGCAGTAGTTTAACAGTATTTAGCTTGTTGTTAACTTCTTGAAGGTTGTTGGGTATTTCAGCACACTGGTTGAGTTTCTCTCGAGTCCTGTCAAGCCAGTCTTGGCATTCTCCGTACAGAGCGTTGTGTTGTTGATGTTCCTAAAGAAATAATTACAGATATAGAAACATTGGCAAGAAAAACAGAATTTTGATTAACAACATTTTGGAAGTTTTTATACCTGGTAATGAAGTTCAAGTCGCTTCATAACTTCTTTAGCCAGAGACAGCAAAGCATTGTACTTGGTGGTAATTTGAGTAATTCCATTGGAAATTCTTGTATCTGAGCACGTCTCTAGTAACGTCTGCGCGCGCATATTTAGCTTGTCTAAATCTGCCTGCCAATCGAACAGCATTTGCAAATGTCCCTGTAATGAAAATAAAAAATATATTTGATATCTTCTAACAGTTTTGGAATAAGGTGTTTGAAAACATACTGAGCGTATCGATCAATAACTAAGGAAAAATAATATTACAACTTTAAAGGGTTTCAAATATCAAAATTTTGTTAAAAATGTCACCTGGAATTCCTCAAGAACGACCTTCTTCTGTTCTAAGCTGTTTTGCAGCTTGTTGAACGATTGCACGAGTATTTCAGTCTTCGACAACCAATCCAAGGCTTCCTTGTACTGCTCTTCGTATTCCGTCCACTTGACGATACCTCCTTCAATCAATGCTTTAGTGTTGTTCAGCTGCTCACTAAAATTAAAGTCCCAATATAATTAGTATAATAAAGACAAGAAAAAAATATTGTTGTGAAAACATAATGGGCTACTTACACGTAGGTATCGTACTCCTCTTGCAATAGAGCTACTTCCTCCTCAATTTCCTCTCTATCTTCATCATCAGCTAAACCACAGGAAATTTCACCTTGCTCAAGAGCCTTTTGCAGTTTCACTTGACCCTCGGGCAATTCGCTTTCCAATACCTTCAACTGTGATATCTTACTGCTGAGTGATTCTTTGTCACCAGTTGCGTCAGAGCACTTACTCAGTCTTTCTTTAGCAGCTCTAATCCATTGGACGAAGTCTGTACCAGCATCGATAAATGCTTGGTGCTGTTCAACTGTTTCTTTCTGTTTCTCATAAAGATCTTTAGCCTGTTTTGATAACGTTTCGTATTTGCTGGTAATTTCAGATGCAGGAGCTTGTTGCATAAGTTCTGAAGCCTTAGATGTTACAGACTGAATCATAGGTTCAAACGAAACGATATCTTGAACAATATTGTTTGTTTGACGAAGTGTGGCTTTTCTCTCGCCCAAGCTAAGGCCAGTAGTGAGACCGGCTAATCGATCTTGACCCTTTTTAGACTTGGCGACCTTTTGCTCACATACTTCTTGGAGTTTTGCTTCTCTGTCGGAGATCCATTGCTGTAGCTGTGAATAGCTAGAGCTGTAGTCAGCCCATTGCAATAATGCAGTCTCGAGATGAACTTTAGCTGTCGTCATTTTCTTGACAAGACGATCCCATTCATTTTGAAGTTCTTTCAATTCTGTATTGATCCTATCTTTACCATCAGATCTGGTGTTTCTTAGAACCTTTTCTCCGCTGTTGACTGTAGCATGAACAAGATTCTGGCCTTCTTCACGTCGTTTTAATAAGTCTTCAATTTGTTCTAGACGCTTCTGTAAATTTTCTTTACTACTGTTGCTTCCGGCGTCACTTCCGCTACGGATGATTTCCCAAGCATCGTCTATCCATTTCTTAGTCTTAGCATAGTTATTGTCATAATTCTGATGTTGTTCGTAGTTTGTCTCAACCTTCTTAAGAACATCATTGGCCATATTTACCAGTACTTGATACCTAGAGTTTAAGTGTCTCAGTTGGTTGTTCACGTACGTGTCCAGGTGTGAGGATAATAGGCCAGCAGCGGAAGCATTGAATTTGTCTATATCTGCTTTACCCTTTTGCAACTGATCGACTATTTCTTTGACTTCATTAACTTGAGCACCCTTTTCTTTAGCGGTGCCTAATAAAGCAAGCTTATGATTCTTAATATGAATCTCTTTTTGTTGCAGCCAATCAGACAACCTTTCATACTCATCCTTGTACTCGCGCCATTGGTTGACAGTGTCTTCTAGTTGACTCTTTTGTTGCTTGATTTCATTGAATAAGGCATCAAAGCTTTCTTTAAGGGCTTTCATTTCGTTTTTGATGATAGCCTGTCCTTCAGGAGAGGTACTGGCTAAGACAACTTCTCCAGTATGTTGCAGATGTTCAAGTAACAACTCTCCTTGCGCTTGCTTATTGATAAGAGCTTCTAGAGGGGCAACTGAGTTTTCAATAGCCAACTTATCGCTCAATGGTTTTGACTTCAAAGATGGAACTTTTTCTCGAGCTCTACCGAGCCATTGGATAAGTTCATCATGAGCTTCTTTGTACAATCTATGATCTTTGTATTGTTCTTCGCGATCAGCAAGAAGCTTCTTGATCTTATCGTAAAGGGAGTCAAACTTATTCAAAGTCTCTTGTGCTTTAGAAGCAGCTTGATTTTGCTGGCCGCTGGCAACCATCTCTGCGGCTTTAGCTTTAAGGGTGTCTACATCAATTCGGTCACAACGTGCTTTTTCTTCGACTTCCTTAAGTTTTTCAAGTTGGGCTCTCTTATCTGACATTGATGTTTCGTATGGTGACAACTGAGCAAGCATAGTTTCGAGATAACTATTACTCTTTTCGATAAGCTGTATCTGTTCCAAGAAACCGGCCCATTTAGTTACTGAGTCGTCAAGCATGTTTTTGGTTTCAATCATTCTAGAAAGTAAGGCAGACCATTGTTCTTGCAAAGCTAGTAGGGCATTGTTGATAGCTTCATGTCCAGCTGGCGCGGTGTTAGCCAACACATTTTGGGCCAACTCTACCAGTGACTGAACTTTAGTAAATCCTTCATCCTTAGCAAGCAACAGATTTTGTATCAAAACCAGTTTGGTCTCCAAGTCATCTTGAGAACAAGAACTCAAATCAGCGCAATAGTCCAATTTGTCTCGTAGTTCTTCGATCCATTGTGAACATTCAGTGACATTGCTCGCAAATTCTTGATGTGTCTTAACGTACTGTTGCCATCTGTTGGTAAGGTCTTTCACCTTTTGAGAAAGAGCCTGATATTTGACAGCAAGGTCTGATATCTGAGTACCACGAGGTCCAAGTACGCCGGTGTATAAGTTCTGTGCTTTCTCTGTAATGTTGTCAATTTCGAGTTCTTTAGCGCGTACTTCACCTTGCAGTTCCTGGAATTTCTTGAACTGCTCCTGTTTTTCAGGCAAACTAGCCTTCAGGTCCACCGCATGGATCTGTGTATCGGTATTCCGGATCCAAGCCAAGCACTGATCTTTCATATTCTCATATTCATTCCATTGCTGGATCTTATTCTCCAGGGTTTCAATAGTCTTATTTATGAATGAGACTAATCCTTCCCATTCTTGATGAGAGGCATCTATCTGGTTTCTGATATTTGCTTGACCGTTGCTTATAGTTCCCGGCAGAACTTTTTCGCCTAAAGAACGTATTTTATCAATACGACTCTTTTCTTCAGGCAGACTGTGTTGCAATGTTTTCAGTTTTTCACAATTGCTGCTCAAAGCTACTCGCTCTAGATTTACATCACCCCAGAGTTGGGCTGTGTTGTGCGTAGCTTCTACCCATTCCTGCAAGTCCATAACAGCTTTACTATATTGTTGATGGTTATTGACTATAGCTTCATATTGTTCAACAAACGATTTTGCTCTTGTAAGGATAGTATCGTGTCTTTGTTTAAGCTGGTTGATTTCTTTTGCAATTTCTTTGTTTCCGTCAGGCAAAGTCTGAGAGCGTTCTTCCAAGTTAGAAATGTCTTGTTGATGAGCTATGGCATCTTGCAAGAATGTTCTGTAGACATTAAGTTGATTGCGTTTCTCATCGAGAGTTGCCTTCAATTCAATCTCCTTAGGCAGATTCTTCTCGGCGGTGGTCAACCATTGCTGAACGCTCTTCAAATTATCTTCAAAGGACGACCACTTGTTCAGTTCAGAGTCTAAGTCCCTCTCAGCTTTAGTTATGTTGTCAAACAGGTTATCCAAAGCTTGTTGAATATCGTGCAGTTGCTGTTCAATCAGATCCTTGCCCTCTGGTGATGTTGAAGGATATAATTTTTCACCTAATTCGAAGGTATTATTGACCAGAAGAGTAGCATTACGGCGTTGACTAAGCAAGTCATTAAGACTCTCCCGCTTAGCACTGATACCTTCAGGAGTATTAGACAAATTCTTCTGGCATTCGTCGAATTTGTGTTGTGCTGCCTTAATCCAATCTGTGCATTGGTTGTATTTTTCTTGATACGCGTTATGGTCATTGACAGCTTGTTCACATTTCTTGACAAGTTCCTTCGCTGTTGATTGCACAGATTGGAATCTTGATGTCATTTGTTGTAGATTCATAGTGATTCTCGTATCATTGCAGTTTTCTATAAGATCACTAAATTCATCGGTCAATTTGTCGACGTCATTTTCGGTCTTCTTTAAGTTTGCCAATATAGCCTGTGAAAGCCCAATATATTAGTGAATAGGTGATAGTATTGTAAATATTTATATTATTAATTTATTAAACTATACTACGACAACTAACATTAGTAACGTCATTAAGAGTAGAGGTCGTGTTGTGAGATTTGTGAGGTAAGTACCTATTACCAAAACGCCCACTACGATTAGTATTTATTTTTCTTATTCCAACCAGTCCCATTAAAATAGAATAAGTAGCTACGCAAGTACAGTACGAGTATTTGATTTTGTTAGAACTTCCCAATAATATTAACCGTGAAATTAGACCATCTACTGAAAATTAGACTAAGTCCTACAATGCTGATGTCGAGAACTTTGTTCTCAAAATCTTACTTGATCCAAGGCTTCGCCAAATCTTATGGTCGTGCTCAAATCATTTTCGTGATTATCAATCGCTTTACATAAATCCTGTTCAAAATTTATCATGTTGAAATATCAGATTGAATTAAAAGTTTCAAATAAATAATAAAATTAAATGGACTACATACCTGATACTTGTTGAGCTGGTCCACCTTCTCTTCTAAAGTAGCTTTTGGGGTATAAGTCTTCAAGCTCATCTCCGTATCACTCAACCAGTGTTGCAAACGCTCATTAGCACTATCGAATTCGATCCATTGTTGTATCTTGTCTTCAATGCCTCGCTTTACATCATGGACAGTTGCTGTGAATTTCTCCAAATCAGCCTTAAGCAAAGCGAGCTCTCTTGACATACCTTCTTTGCCTCTAGGCGATAACTTTGCTCCATTGTTTTCGATCAAATCAGACAAAATCTTTAATTTGTTGTTTCCTGTTGGAATGGCGTCTAATAATTCTTGTATTTTACCTAATTTTCCTTGTAAAGCAGCTTTGTTGCCAGTAAAGTCTGACAGAAGGTGAAGACGATCCCACAAATGCTTTTGGTAGTCTTGTAACGACTTCTGCTGGTCACCGAACTGCTGATAGATGTCAAATGTAGTTTCGTGCTTATCAACAATTGAGGACAATCTGTTTGTAAGAGCATTGTATCTGTCCCACACAGACTGAATAATTTTATTCATTTCGTCACCTTCTCCCTTGCCTGAATGAAGATTGGCAGCGACACTCTTTGCCTTTTCAGTAACGGTTTCAATCACTCTCTTATGTGAACCAATTTCTTGTAACAAGGTTTTGTTCTTAAGAAGTTTTGATTTGATTTCTTGAGCAGAGTTCAACACAGCTTTCTCTTCTGCCTCGACAATTTTTTCTTTCTCGTCTAACCACGATAACGTTTGTTGTAAGACGTCTTGGTAACTAGACCACTGAAGTGTTTGAGACTCATACTCCTTTTGTTGTTGAAGAATAGTGTCATTCAGTTTGTCCCATCGTTCTCTGAGAACTCTTATTTCAGAACGGATATTTTCTCTACCATTAGCGGCAGTTTCAGGCAGAACTTTATCACCAGCCGTTGTCAAGATACCAATCTTGTGTTCACCGTTGTCTCTTTCAAGTAAGAACACTTGAAGCTTGTTGCCTTTACTTTCAATGCTGAGTTTGTCTTCTTTTGTCACCATCTGGGATAATTGTTCTTCTAAAGGCTTCAACCACGCGTCAAATTCATTGCGTAATTGAACGTATTTCTTATGGTCAGTGACTAGTTCAGACCAATGATTGACGATGTCCTTAGAAATTAAATGCAATTGTTGATAGCGGCTACTTATTTGAGTCACAAGTGGTTTTAGACGTTCGACCCCGCTAAGTTGAATAAGACTGTGAGATTCATCAACAAACGCATCAATTTCTTTTTCCTTGGCGTTTATTTCATTACGCAAGTTAACGTATCTTTGCAGCTGAGCTTCTTTTTCCTGCAGAGTTGAGCATAGACTTTGGTCACGACATTTAGATTCCATATCTTTAAGCCATACAGTAATCGACTCTATTGAAGAATCAAACTTGTTCCAAATCTCTAAGGTGTGCTTTAACTTCTGTTCAGATGTTTCAATACCGTCTACCGCATTGCGTAGTTGTTCAAGCAGGTTATCGATCTCGGCCTTGATAGCAGCGTTGCCGGCTTCAGAAGTGCTCTTGCTGACGGAAGAGAAAACACTTCGAATCTCGTCTAATTTGCTTGAGCCAACTTTTTCAATATCTTTCATGGCAATTGCAGATTGAAGTTTCCTTATTATTTCAGGCTTTTCACCAGTAGCATTTTCAATGTCAAGTAGTTTTTCTGACTGGGAGCCTAGCCATTCCTTGTATTGTTGGATGAGGCGCACAAGATCTTCGTGCCTCTTTACGCAGTCTTCCAAATTATCAGAAAGATTTTGAGACTTTGTAACGATGTTTTGGAAAAGTTGTTTGATTGACTGCAAATATACATTCAGGGAAGCATCGTGAGTTTGATCAACTAACTGTTGAGCTTTATCGCATACGGACTCGACTAGTTGTTGATGGGCCATTATTTCTTGATGCATTATCTTGTGATTCTGCAACTGAGCTTTCTTTTCTTCAAGAGACGCCTTCAACTCTGTGTGACGTTGCATGGCTCTCTCAACATCTTTCAACCACTTAGTCAGCTGTTCTTGAGCCAAAGAAAAGTCTGAAAACTGGAGGAGACACTGATCCAGTTTATTAACTGTCTCTTGGAAACTGTCACCAAAGCTGTCCCACAAAGTCCGTATCTTACGAATCTTTTGGCGTATGAACTCACGGCCATCAGGGCTAGTATGTGTATAAAGTTTCTCGCCTAAACTTAAGAATTCTTCAAAAGCAGGAGTCTTTTTGTTCCTCGTTTCATACAGTTCCTTCGCTTTGTTTTGCTTTTCTTGTAGCACGGCATAATCACCAACAATTTCATTTAGATCTTGTAGCTCACCGAGCATGCCCATCAACCATTTTTCCATATCATCATATTCGTTTTCGAAAGCTTGGTGTTCTGCTACAAACATTTCATATTTAGAAATGATTTCATTCACAAGGTTATTCAAGGTATGGTATCTTGTAGCCAATTTTGATGTCTTGCTGCTTAATTCTGATTCGCTGGCAACGTTTTGTTTGCTGTCTGTCAACGCAGCGAAATCAGTAGCTCTGGTAGCGAGCTCACTTTGAATTTCCTTTACCTTCTGCAAATGAGCTATCTTAGCTTCTAGATTACTCTTAAGACTTTGATCACGTACTTGATTTTCCTTTATTTTCAGCCATTCCTCAAGTTCATCAAGAGTCTTCTGGCTTTCAGTCCATTGTTTCAAAGTTTCTTTCAATTTCTTATCTTGTTCCTTACATTGTGTTGCAAATTGGTCCCAAACAGCTTTAAGCTGTTCGTATTCACTAATAAGCAAGGGTTGTCCGTTAGAACTGGTGGATTTCAAAACTGTGTCTAGCTGGGATTTGAGAGCATTCAAATCGCTATCGATATTTTGAGCCTTAGTCATAACTTTTTCTATAGCTGTAATTTTAGAGTCGACGTCTTCTTTCTGTGTAACACCTCCGTAGGAGAGGAGACTGTTTTCAGCAACAATATGGTTAAGACGATCGCGAATATCTTCAAACATTTGGACATATTTTTCGTGATCACCTACATTAGATTCACAAGTAGCAACTCTTTTTGCAAGTTCCTTACCCATATTTTGGTATCTATCAATGGTTTTGGAAAGGCTTTTTTCGGCTTCCTCGTCTGGCATCATTTTGATTTTCTCAGTCAACTGCGAAAGCATGGACTGATGTAATTCAACTTCTTGGTGTAAAATCTTAGTGCCATGAAGTTGAGCTTTCTTTTCCGGAAGAGTAGGACATAACTTGAACTCTCCAAGTTCGTTTTCTTTGTCGCTAATCCATTTTTGTACTTGGTTGAAGGTATCATCGAAAGACGATCTCTTGTTGATTGTTGTTTCAATATCTTTAATAACATTGTTCAGTGAATCAACAGAGTTTTCAAAGTAATCTCTTAGAGATCTAAGCTCATTTCTTATTTGTTCACGTCCTTCGGGGGTTATACCACTGAACAGAGCTTCGCCTGATTCAATAGCGTTATTGAGCAATTTCTGACCATTTTCTTTGTTGTCATTTAGCCTTTTTACTTGTTCTAGATCTGTTGACGTTGGTTTTAAATGTTTGCTCATAGCTGCTACGTCACTGATTTTGTTATTAGCGTCTTGCAACCACGTCTTAAATTCAGCAATCGATTTGTCATACTTTCCTTTGTTATCCTTCAAATCTTTGAGTCTATTCAAATGGCTATCCATGAATTTTCCAACAGCCTGGTATCTTGTCATTAAGTGATTGACATACTGTACGACTCGTGAGTCAGGATTACGAGCTAAGATTTTCTCGCCAATTTCAGTAAGTTTGTTGATTTCATCTCCATAATTCTTGACTTCTTTGTTTAGACTTTCAATTTCTTTGATTTTGTCGTCTATCTCACTAAGGTTCAATAAATTAGCAGCTTCTAACCTTACTTTATTTTCTTTAACCTTTAGCCATTCTGATACATTTTCTAGTAAAGTTTCGTACTCTTGCCAAGCGTCAATATTTTCCCGTAATCTAGTCTTTATTTCTTGATAATTGGCGTTTAGTACATCAAGATTTTTCTTTGCTTTTTCTGTCTGTACGGCCGCTTCTTGAGCAGTAGCTGGTTCAGCTACAACACGAAGAATTTCGCAGGCTTCTTGAAGTTCTACTACTTTCTTCTGACAATCCGCAATGCCATTTTCCACGTCAGTCAATGCAGCATTCTTCACTTCTAAGTTGTATTTGTCACTGTTCACGTCAGGCATACACCATCTCGTTTTGTCGTCTAATATTTTCAGATTTCTATTAAACATGGCAAGTTTGTCAGTAAACAGTTTTTGTAGGAAGGTAAGGAGGGTTGTCTCTGTTTTGTTTGCGTGCACAAGTACACTTTCAAATCTCTTCTGTAATGAACTCAGTTCCTTCGGTACAAGAGATTCGTAGAATCCGGGATAGTTAGCATTCATTTCAGATACATCTTGAATCAAATTGTCAATTTCGTCGTTCAGATTCTGCAATTCTACCTTGCATGCCTGACATTTCTTCAGCCGATCCAAAATTTTTGCATTATCGCCGGTCATGTCATCGCATTGGATAATATCATCGCGGATTTTACTAACGTTATCTGATAGCCGCTTTATCTTGTCCTTTAGTTTGTTTTCCTTAGATTCTAACGAGGATACAGCTCCTTCCAAGTTATTTGCTAGTTGTTGCAGGGCTTCAAACTCATTATCCAAATAATCAATGATTGATGAAACTTGTCCCATAGGGATGTTTTTATTCAAATTGGTAATTTGTTCACATTTAGCTTTGATACTGTTCTTAAGACCTAAATACAAAGGCAATTCTTCCTTGTACTTGGTAAGATGATTTTGGCCGAATCTGATTTCAAGGTTGTCACAAGCATTAGCCAAGTTCTGACCAGTTTCGCTCAGCCATGTTACAACTTGGTTCTTTGTGTCATCAATTTGTCTCCAAACGATAAGTTGAGATTCTAGGTCCTGTATCCTCTTAATGATGGCGTCATTTACTTTCTCCCAGTGTGTCTGGGAAGTAAGGAATGCTTCTTCTAGTGGACTTGTGTCAAATCCTCCCAAAGTTGACGCTTGTTTTAACACTGACTGCTTGATAACGTCCATTTGGTCTAATAAGCCCTTTGATCGCTTCAAGATCTCATAAGCTTTCTTGGCCTTGTCAAGAGCCTGAGCCGTCTGTACATAATCGTTAGGAGCATCTTTGCAGTCGTTATACAACTGCTCAGCTCGGCCCATTTCCCTGTCAAAGGCAACAGTGAAATTCTTAAGTTCTTGTAGTGTTGAAGACAAAAGGATATATCTGTTCTTGGTATCACGAACGGAATTTACAATTTGGTCCCAATTATTATCTGCAGCAGATAAAGCGTTTTGAATAGTTCCCATATTTGGTTGATCTTCCCTCATTAGATGCAGACCTTCTTCTCTTAATTCTTTGCGTATCGATTGCTTCTCTTTCATTTCAGAATCAAGTTTATCTAATTGTTCGGACATATCCTGGATTGTGGCTTCAGTCAAAGGTACTGGCTTCTGAGCCATGTCGTTTAATACCGACTGAACGTTGTGCAATACCTCAGCCAAAGCATTGTGCTGAAGGTTGAATTTGTCCCATCGAGCGCCGACTTTCTGTACTAAGTCTCTCTTCGAAGTCACTTGGCTAAGTAATTGTTCAGCTCTTGTCTCAATTTCCTTTACTAAACTTGTAGGTGACATAATTCGGCCGGTGTTTTGGTCGGTAACCTTAATTCTTTGCGGTCCATCAAGGAGCGCTACATTGCTCTTCCACTCTGGCACCTTAGTGATGACATTAACGAGTTCTTGTCGCAATACTTCATAACTTTCTGGTGTTAGTTTAGGGCCATCAATCTGATACTGAATATGACCTAGCTGCTGCTTAGAATCTTCGTACCAGTTTAAAAGATCAGACCACTTTTGCAGGACTCCTTTGTTTTGTTGGATATTATTTTCAATAACTTGGTAGTGTTGAGCAATATTCGTGTATGTCTCACTTAATGAGCGTGACTCATCTGGGTGGGAAGAAAGCGTCATGTTCTTGATTTCATTGTAGATGTCAGTGAATTCAGGTTCCTTAGCCGCGTGCTCTTGTAAGAGAACGTGCATGGATTGTAACGCTGGCTCAACTTTGTCAGCACTTATTTGATCATAGCTTTCTGTCTTTCTTCTGAAATCAGTAATCCAGTTGTCAAATGTATGTAGCTTAGTCATAAATTCTTGACGAACAATGATTTTATCTGATAATTCGTTTACTCTTGACCTGACAGTGTCAGCAAGAGCATTTGTTCGTTGTTTGATGTCAGATACTTTATTCTTTAAGAGATTAGCCCCTTCAGGTTGAATGTTATGACAAATATTATCACAACTTTGCGATAAGCTGATAATCTTGGCTTGTTGCTGAGAAATCTCATTTCCAAAGGACTTCAGTTTGTTCAACTCTCGGTCCAATTTTTCAACTTGAGGCGAATCAATTGAAACGCTGCGAGCACTTAGCAATTTTTCTCCATTTTCAATCCAAGCCTCCAATTTCTCAGCATCACGTTCAAAGTTCTCCCAGTTATTAACGAGTTTGTCTAGCTTGTTATTCCATTGGTCTCCTAAGTCATGGACTACTGCCCATCTGGAATGGATAGCGTCGACTTCATCAGGTGCACTAGTTTTGCCCGACAATTGGTGGCTGACGCTCGATAAGATCTGTAAGTTCATAAGCTGTTTATCACAATCAGTGATCAGAGCTCTAGACTGTTGTTGTAATTGCTGTGCTTCAGGCAATGTGCTGGGCTTAGGTACGTTGGCAAGCTTCATTTCAGCTTCTTCAATCCATGGCTTGATTTCAGCAACACCCTTCTGATACTTTTGCCAACTAGCCAAATCATGTTCGACTACTTTTGTCTGTTGTTCCGTGGATCTTTGCAGATCAGCCATCATCTTTTCTAACATATGTACTTCACCTTTTAATCTGTTAGCATCTTGTATACGGTGTTCAGATGCCAATCTGGACCCTTGCTCAGCAACGCCCCTGATTATTCCTAACTTCTCTGCAATAATCTTTTGCAAAGCCTGTGACTTTTCTACACGTTCTTCAGGGGTTATATTTTCGGTCTGAATTTGAGAAATTATCGCAGGGCTTTCTTTTCTAATCCATTCTCGAACATGTTCCAACTTATGTTCAATCTTGACCCATTCTTCGTTGAACTTTTCTAAGTGTTCAACTTTAGTTTGCACCTCATCTTGGACTCTGTCTATCTTGTGTTCAATGGCTTGTAGATCTTTCTCTATTACAGGTTTTGGTTTGTTAGCAGTAAGTTGCTGTAATTCAGCATAAGTTTGTTGTAGTTGAGGCAGTCTTTCAGACTTAGCTTTAAGCAAATCAGCGCTAAGAACCTTGGTGTCTTGAAGTTCGCGGCTGATATTAGTCACACCGAGTTCTAGGCCAGGGTGAGCAACATAGCCCTCAATCTTGTCCAAATCTGACAGCAATTCGTCTTTTTGGTACTCATAGTTGGACCAGACTTTTTGTGTGTCACGGAGTTTGTGGAGACGGTCAGTAGATGTTTCATAGGCAGCGTTCCAGCCAGTTTCGAGGTTGCGGACATCTTCTCTGACGAAGGCTGGTGCGTTGGCATCCTTGATGAGGTCCTTGCCGCGTTGCAACATAGACATGACAGAAGGTCGGTGGCGGTCGAGTTTCTGTACAGCTTGCTGCTGTTCCAACACCAGTTGCTCCACGTGTTGCAACGAATGTGGCTCCGGTTCAACCATTGCTTGTTTCTGAGCTGTCTCCAGTATGCAAATAACTTCGTGCACCTCGCGTCTGTATGTATAGCATCTTGTGTACGTCTCTGTCTTGATCATGGTGATTTCGATTGTAGGGATTAGGTTCTTATATCTGGAGATGAGGCTTTCCAACTTGAGTTGTTCTTCTTGAGCCTCCCCTTCGGAGCAGTGGTTAGTAAGCATATCCAACGTTTGGACGAGCCATTTCATGTCTTCGCGTTTACGGTCGGCTTCGCGGCAGATGTTCTAAAATAAAATTGTCATTAGAAAATTGCCTAAACAAACATAATAATTAGAAAATACTTGGAAAAAATAAAGTAAAAAGAACTAAACATAAGATCTACCAACAATCATTACCATCAATTCCCTTAGCTGCATCCACAGAAAGCATATTTGACAAAATCATTATAATCATTACGAAACACTTAAGTATTCACAAGGCAGTATAGCACTAATATAAAATCTTCATTTATAATAATCCATTCAATGGTTCTTTTATTATGACTACAACTCACCTGGAAAATCGTCTTCTCCCGTTCAAACGCTTCAGCGGAGTCTACTTCACGCACGATGCTATCCATAGTCTTATCGACATGCTCCATCCATCGCTCCATCTCCTTATACTTCTCTCTATATGCATCCCACTTCGCTGGGATCCTTTGCAACTGAGACCTGAAGTGTTCCACTCTATGAACAGTACTCTCCCATTGCTGTTCGCATTTTCTCAACTCCTCTTCAAGAGAAGTGTCGCCGGTCTGGTGGGTGTAACTGGTGGCTATTTTATGTAGGTTTTGCAGACAATGCTCCACTTGCATGACCTTGCCTTGGTTGCGGAAGTACTCCTCGTTTCTTATGAGGATGCCGTCTGCATCATCGCTCTGGTTGTATGCCTTTGTGAAGAAATGTTTAATATTAAAATAACAGTATTTTGCGTGTCTATTCTGGAGGTACAAAAAGGTAACGTGGAAGCAATTCATATAAAAGCAATAGACTTTACTAAGCAGTGTAAAATGACAACAAATGTCAAATAGCAATAATGTTTTTTGAAACTGCATCAATGTGGCCTTTTAACCTCCTGTTGTAATGTGTCAATATATTTTATGGCAAATACTTATAGTTTTAAAAAATAATGTGGATATTAAACAAGACAACGTCCAACATCCGTTACTTAGAAGAAGAATACCTAGATAGATAATATGCTACAAAATTACCTACAGGGGTCGATTGTCACTAATCAAAACACTATTTAGCAGAATAAACGCACCTGTTCTTCATAAACGATCTCCTTTTCGATGTCCTTGATGCAGTGGTGGAAGACAGCTTCATCCAGCCGGAACTCTAACCGCATGAGGTGAGGCGGCGCACGCGCAAGCAGCTCGCGCCAGCGACGTTGTAGTTCCTCAACTGTTTGTACCACACGGGGACGGTCTTCTTCGTTCACCAGCTATTGATGGAAAGAAATTTCTATGTGAGGCTTGGTTTAAGGTCGTAAGTTCTATTTAAATCGTAAACCCATTTTATTTTATGAGGTTATGAGATATCCCTCAACTAAATGCCGCATTAGTCGCCACTATGAAGGCGAGTGAGGAGAAAAGGGCTGCGGTCTTCTTCTGCCAGGTTCTAATTCTCCAGAAGGGAGCCGCTGAGCGGGATTGGCAGAAGGCCCATAATATGCTATGAAATTTCCTTCTGGAGTTTGTCATATGGATGCATAAACATGCGCAGTACTCACCTCGATAAGCTCGCGTCCAGACCGGACGAGTTCCGAAACGGCTCTCTCATCGGCTCCCTGGAAGAACCTCTTGTGGAAGTCCACAGCCTGTTTGGAATCGACCCTGTTGTCTGCGAGCAGGGTTTCTGCTCTTGTGGCCCACTCCTCTACCGATCGTTTCTTGGACTCGAAGTCTTCCCACGCTCGTACGAGCCGCTGCAGGTCAGCTTCTCGCCGCGTCGCTTCCGAGGAGACGTGCGCGAATCTGCACGTTGAAGCAAAGGTTTTAACCTTTAATTAGGTTATCCACCTACAACTTCGTCCTCTCCATGGTCACTTCATACAAACAACCTCGTTTTACACAGACACCACATACATTGAAGCTATCGTACACGCACATCTGTGGTTGTGACATCTGACGCCACACGATTCAAGTCTAAACTATGTTCGACGGGGTGTGAGGTAAACCTAGCTCAGACGCTGGTGGGGAGTGGAGAGTTACCGTTCTTTACGTAGTATTCCTTATTCTATGCCATGGTATAAGAAAACCAGGTATGCTCAAAAGTGACAACTAACATTTCAAGGTTAGCCCAGCTGACGTCATCCCGCCCTGCGTTACCATTTCGTAAAAAAAAATACCCACGACCAATGTTTTTATATTTAAGTATGAACTTTTAGTAAAAGATGTGACAAGTAATAGCTAGTACTTAAATACATTAGTCAGTAACTCAAATAATTTTCAATAATAAAATTTACGTCCTTGGAATGTTTTAGATACCAATTTAATGGTAACACAGTGGTAACACTTACGTCATCAAAGGGCTAGCAATGGCGGCTTGTTATTGGATTGAGCATACCTGGTTTTCTTATACTTAACTTAGTACTTAAAATAAAGTTATAAATATACCTCTCATTCAAGTCGCGCATGTGTCTCACTTGCTCGCTGACGTCAGCACTACGGTCGGTATCAGCTGCCTTCACGATATTCTGGAAGACCTTGTTCTTACTCTCCAACATGGAACGGTAGTAAGTGGTGCGAGAGAAGAACGTACGATGCACTTCATAGCGTTCCTCTAACACCTCACTGCGGATAGAAATATTGCGATCAGGTGGATGAAAAAAGACAACAGGGGGGTTAAAATGGCCACATCAAAGCAATTCATCTAAGAAAGAAATATTGCAATTTGATATTTGCGGTATATAAAAGACAGTGCGCAATGCAAACAAATGTCAAATAGCAATATTGCTCTCTTAGATGAATTGCTTCGATGTGGCCATTTTAATCCCCCTGGAAGCAATTCATCTAAACGGCAATATTGGAATTTGATATTTGCGCATATAAAAGGAAGTGCGTCATATCAAGAATTGTCAAATGCCACTATTGCATTTTTTAGATGAATTAACTACTAGAGGACGGCCTCTGTGGTCCAGTAGTTGAGCGATGTGCTCACGATCAAGAGGTCCTGGGTTCGAATCCCGGTGGGGACATATACAGAAATCACTTTGTGATATAGCTATTTCGTTTATAAAATTCTTATGAGAATTCTAAAGACTCACCGTCTAGTCTCATATCTAGTCTGCAGCGTCTCTTCAGCTTTATCCAGCCACTGTCCGATCTCCTTCTGTCCACTCTCCAGCGACTCGTGTTGGACCAACAGTTGTCTATACTGATGTAACTTGACAGGAACAGTCGCACGCACGCGCACTAGCGCTTCTTTTTGTTGCTTCAATTTGATCATATTGGCCTCCACTTCGTCGCGGGGCAGCTCGGCTATTGCGTTCTGGAAAGTTCTGGAACGACGAAGAAAGAACGTAAGATTATTATTTCCTGGCCTTCCTGTGGTGTTTTTATAAACAACATTTTTGCCAAACAAGTACTGGACAAATGAAGAGCGCCGATGGCTATAATTATGAAATAGTTGGAGAACATTTAAAGGATTTGAAGGTAAGGGAATTAAGAATAAGAGTTCATTTAGTTCGTCACGCCGGGAATGAAATCCACCGCTGTCGGACAATAAGTAGCGAACTAACTATATTTAAACAGGTTAAGTAATTCGCATAGGTTGTAATACACTTGACACACACTAGATCACGCCTATTTATTTCCCAGTGGGGTAGGCTGTAGAGTACACCTTTTGTATACTGCCATGATTTGGCTCGCCAAACCACCATCACTCTGTACAGGCAGACTGTCCTGCATTGACTGACTGTTTGTCTTGCTCTGTATTTTGATGACATATGCGCCCGAGACAAGGATAGCAATATCAATACACTACATAGGCAACCACATACATTTATTTCACTTTCATTAAAAATTATAATTATATTAGAAATAATAAAATGAAAACTTCAACGAACCTGCTAATAGCCTTGAACAGTTCCTCATGGTGTTCAATCTCAGAGTTGAGCTGCAGTAGTCGATCAATGTAAGCCTGGATATCATGAGTGTTGGCTCTGGGTTGGTGTGCCAGCAGATTGTCAGCCAAGGTGAGCCATTGATCAAGTGCTTGGACGCCCTGGGAGAGCTCGCGACGATGGCGCAGCGCGTCACCACCACGGACGTAGCTGGGGGAATAAGGTGGTGTTTAGGTATTTTTATAACAGCCAAAACGAAGCAATTGCTTATATATAGTAGTAGCAATAGGAGCGTTCAGCTGTTCATCTTTTCAGGTCGTTAAAACCAACAAAGGGATTATATCCATCTTAAGGATAACGCCCACTGAAATGTTTCAATTTAACAATATCAAAATTTACCTTATCAGTTCTGTGAGAGTGACTATAATTCCATGCAAACAGTTATTATTGACAGCACGATGCGTTTTCAACTTTAGGACCTATTTCAAGAGTGGCAGTAAGTTATCATCTAGTAACTTGTCACTACTGATCCCCGAATTACGGTAATAACTGGAGCTAATTGTGTCTCAATAATAACCCTGGCACCTGAGTCGCTGAGGTTGGTAATCCATCACACAGCCCATACAGAATAAAATATATTTAGATAATATATCTGATAACTAAGTGACATACTAGATAGAGAAATATAAGGAACAGAAACCAAGAAATAACAAAACTTACCGCTCAGCTTCCTCCCAAACGCGTTCCCAGCGTTCAGTAATCTCCACATACTTCCTCTTGACCTCAGAGCTGATGTCCTCCGAGCAGGTAGCGGCGAGGAAGCCGGCTGCGTCACCCAGCAGCTGGTGCCGCTCCTTCCACACCGTCAGGTCTTGGAAGAACTCCAGACGTTCATCTTCAGACACGCGCAACATATGTTGTGCCTTGTCCAACCAAGTACTAAAGTCATCAGCTAAAGTGTTCCATCTCTCCCAGTGAGCTATTACCTCCTCCAGAACACTTCTGGCACAACGCACATCGGACGCCACTCGGCGCCACGTTTCCGACACCTCACGCAAAAACGCGTCGATCTCTCTCGCTTCCGTCCTATCCACTTCACACACTCTCTTATACTCCTCAGCTACTTGCTTAATATCAACATACGCTCTATCAAACTCCTGGAAAATCTTGTTCTTCGTAACAAAATTGTCGTAATCATCTAATAAGGCACGGACGTGGTCCACGCGACCGTATTTACTGGTCCACGTGGCTAGCTTAGCTTTAGTCAATTCTGTGAATGCTACTATACAACATTTGTGCTCCAAATACTTTAACCTCGCCTTCCTCTGAGGGGCTCTTCGACTCACGGTCTCGAGTCGGCCTTTCATATCTTGTAACCTCTCCGCCGGTATTCTCGAAGCGTCGGCCGATCGTAATGCCGCTTCGAATCTGTCTACGACTTCAGGAAGACCAGCGAAGAACGAACTGTGTTCTTCTAACTTCTCGCTGATGATAGCTGCCGTTCTTTCGTCTAAACTGGTCGGGATTTCGTCGAAGTAGAGCAAGTATTCGGCTCTGGCGAGCCATTCGCCTACGTTTCTGAAGTCACCGGGGAGTTCGGAGTCTAGGAGCCAAAGCCACCTTCTGTGGAGTCGTTCGAGTTCGACCCAGAGGGAAACTAGTTCTCGCCAGGATTTGGGTGCGATGGCGACGAGGCTCTGTGTGTACATGAGTTTTTCGAGTTTGTTGTATGTCGGCTCGCGCGCGAGGCGGTCGCGCTCGGCGCGCACGTAATCGTCGTAGTTGCGCGAGAGTGTGCGCGAGTCGTATTGCCTCTGGACTGTGGTGACGCGCTCCGTCAGCCACATTCGAAGCGATTCGTACTCCTCCTGTACTGCCGCTACAGCGTCTGGGCCTGTTGTCTGCAATACACACAAAATATTATTAATAAAGTTTGTGTTGTAGGCCAATTTTCGAAGCATTATTTTATAAGTAAGTATGAATAATTTGCCACGGTTATGAAACCTTAAATTATATTTGGAATATAAAATTAGTAAGTACCTATAAAATATACTTTAGAATAATTATTTCGCATGATTTTTCACGTATTTACTCGTGGCGTTCTTAAACACTCGAAACAAATGATTAACTTTAACGATGTTCTTTCTATCTTGAAGTCAAATTTTTATAACAAATTCCTGCTAAGTTTTACTTCCTTTGACATTCAAAAAGAGGTCTTTAAAAACACGTAATTCCAAATTTTATCCCTGATGCCGGGCAGCAGCGGTATCAGTACTGGTTGGAGGCCGAGGAAATGAATTCTGGTAGGGTTCTAGCTAGAGCTAGAACATCACCGATTGAGAAATTGATCGGTGTATTGCGGAATGGAAGACGATTAGGGCAACCACCGTTCTACACGCCCTATCTATGGAATAATGAAAATGGAGGTGATTACTCCACCGACAAGAGCGCAGCTCTTAAATAAAGAGAGAGAGAGAGAGAAAGAGAGAATTCCAAATTTTAATCAGAATTTCTTACCTTGGGTTCGGGATATTTGTGCAGGAACTGTGCTACGTAAGTCATGATGGACCTCTCGTCTGGTTTATCTACATCCACATCCTCGGCGTCCAGTAGTCTAGCTATGCCAAGTTCTGACTCGGCAACGTCGAAGGCGTGTTCGAGACGTTGCCTGTTGGTCTTCCTCTTCATTTCAGCCAAGTTGATCAGGTTGGCCTTGATTGCGTCAATAATGGCGAGGAACGCGATGCCGTCGCGCCAGGATGGGCCGAAGTCACTGACTTGGATGTTTGAGTCCCTGAAGTAAGAAATTAATTGTAGAGTTTTTTTGCCAATTTCCAACAAAGAAAAGGTTCTCAATTCGACGCATTAGATGTGTGTGTGTTTGTTATTATTTTTTGGTCTAGGTAAGGAACTCAGAACTGAGAAAAATTGAAGAAGGTATATTTTATTAAGTTTTTTGATTTTGATTTTGTGACCGTCATGAGATATTGCAGACTGATCAAATGATCACCGTGGAGATAGGTAGTCACTGTGATCCTCTGGTACATCGAAATGCTTCTCAATCGAACAGCGCCGATTTGAACCCCGTTACTGGACTTGCACCAATGAGTTTGTAACTAACACAGTTGGGTCGATCATTATCTAGATGGCGGCGACACTGCTCACCACCTACAACTTTGGACTCAGAACATCAGTGATGACAACTTAGTTCTTCGTGCAATGGTTGTACCTTTGACTACGCTAATTAGGAGATTGTCGTAAGCTTTACAATGGTTTTATAAGGCAACAGAAAGTAAGTAAGGATAGTACTCACTTAGGCAGAGCATTGGCGACCCACTGCAGCAGGGTCTTCTTAGCGCCCTGCTTCCACCGCTCCTCGGCGCGCTGCGTGGGAGTCGCCGCTCCAGACTCGTACGACATCGCAGACGCACACCGCGACCCGCCCAGATACTCCAGCGCACGGCTGTTCTCTTCGATCTATTGGGGAAATTATGTTGAAAACGTTGTTGTCACAATTTTTATTTTTTTAATTAATAAATGATTTTGCTCATGACACCATTATGCCTCTATTTAGTTTTAAAAATTAATACTTTTGAATTTTACTATTGTTTTTGTTAAATTAATTTATTTGCTCATGTCAGTTAGCTGTACTCTACTCGTTTGAAACACGGGCTCAGCCTAATACAGACACCAGTTAACCTACTTTATACTTTATTTCTAATGCTAAATGTTTTATTAAGTTATGTACTTTTTACAAAATAAATTAATTGTACTTATTCATATTATTATGTTCTTTCTACATCTCGGGCCTATGGAGTCCCGGACTTTTGAAAGGCGTGCGTGGGGCCGAAGCCAACACATAGAGCCCCTTAAAACATTTAAATCTAAAGGTGATGGTACACCAACCGGCGATATTATTATTATTGTATCATTCATTTGCCTTCTAAGTCTGTTTCATTTTTGTCATTAAAACAAAAAACATTGTAGGCCTTACTAGTTGAAATCAACCTTTTTTTTTAAATACAGTATTTGGGATCGAATCAAAACAGTCAATTCGATAGTACAGTGATGGTGAAGGTGTTTGAACTAATTGTGTTTCTACATCCAATATCGTCAACCAATAGCAGTGTTATAAATCTACTTCATATAAAGAGGATAGAACATAAGAAGGAACACAAGTCAAAAGAAGACGGCCAAAGAAAGGGATGGAGCATATATTATTACTTATATAAATTATCTTTTTAAAAAAACACAACTTGGAACAGCTCAGCTTTGTAAATACGTTCAATTTACAGTCAACAACGAATATCGTATAGTACTCTATAAACCTAAAGCAAAATGCATTGTAATCTCTTTGGATTCGTCTAGAATCTAGAATAAGTACTCGATGATTTTTTTCCTTGTTTTCTACTGTTTGTTGCTGACAGTAAACGATGATTTAGCACAAGCTATCAGGAGGATTAAAATGGCTGCATTGTAGCTATTAATCTAAAAAATACAATTGCTATTTGACATTTACGGAATGTTTCAAATAGGAATATTACATAACATAAACAGCCTATATACGTCCCACTGCTGGGCACAGGCCTCCCCTCAATCAACCGGAGGGGGTATGGAGCATACTCCACCACGCTGCTCCAATGCGGGTTGGTGGAGGTGTTTTTTATGGCTAATAGCCGGGACCAACGGCTTAACGTGCCCTCCGAAGCACGGAATCATCTTACTTTTTCGGACAATCAGGTGATTCCAGCCTGAAAAGTCCTTACCAAACAAAAGACAGTCTCACAAAGTGATTTCGACAATGTCCCCATCGGGAATCGAACCCGGACCTCCAGATCGTGAGCCTAACGCTCTAACCACTAGACCACGGAGGCTGTATAGGAATATTGCTTGTTTTAAAATGAATTGCTTCAAAGTGGCCTTTTTAGAATCCCGCATATCCTATACTTGATTTGATAATGTAAAAATAGGTACTTATTATATTATAAGCCATGGCGTACCCACCTTATGTCCCCTTTCCTGTGGGTCCAATACTTTGAGTGAAGCTTGCGCAAACAAAATCAGTTCAAGCCAATTAAATTGAGAATAAACAAACTTTACAAAATATATAATAAACATCTTAAGAAATATTGTAACGTATACTTAGTACTTTATGGGATATAATTATGATAAGAAAGTGTACCCTCAATCAAATTGTTTGATCAGTGCAGCTTTTATATGATATAGCAATCAAATCGTTAATTACATTTTAATCGCGGACATCAAGATTCTTCCGATTTGTACGTAAAGTCAGAATTTTCAGCTGCGTATGTTTCGGAACAATCTACATCAGCTTTGTGGCTTTGACGGCCTCCGTGGTTCAATGGTTGAGCGTTAAGCTCACGATTCGGAAGTCCCGGGTTCGAATCCCGGTACATATCACAAAAATCACTTTGTGATCCCCATTTGGTTAGGACATTACAGGATGATCACCTGATTGTCCGAAAAGTAAGATGATCCGTGCTTCGGAAGGCATGTTAAACTGTTGGTCTCGGTTACTACAGACTTACTGATGTAAGTAAGTAGTCGTTACATGAGCCATGTCAGGGGCCTTTAGCGGCTTAATAATAACCTTGACCAGGGTTGATGAAGTTGGTAATTACCCTCACAACCCACACGGTAGAAGAAGAATTGTGGCTTTTTACCGTTAAGTCAAGAAGACTTTTCCTTAAAAAAGTCGACTATATCTATTATACCTAATAGTAAAAGCATAAAACATTCAGCAGAAATAGGATTAGAGTATTATAAATAGAAAAAATACTAAGTAACAGAAAGAAACACATTTTTTTTCTGCTATTGGCTGTTTACTTAGTCAAAAATTTTGAAAATCGAATTCCGGGAATTTGCCTACTTAAGTAGTCTTTGAATAATGATAATTTATGAAATAATATTGATAATTTAGAAGAACTTTCAACGCATTTTCAGTTACCAATGCAATACCTATTATACAGGTTGTTAGTGACATCGTAACGAAAACTGAGGGATGATTCAGACCATGATTTTGAGTTGATATCAAGTATGGAACTTAAAATTGACATGAATTTTCTGACAGGAAAGTCCACTTAATATCAACTCAGAATCATGATCTGAACACCTTTTGTTTTAAATTAGTAAAGAATATCACTAACATTGACAGCTACTTCACTAATACACATAAGTACTCATATGGCTACCTGTACGTATTTTTACGGGGTGTAAGTGACATCGTAACGAATACTGAGAGGAATTACTCAGCTTATGATTATGAGTTAGTATCAAGTAGAATCACCATCAGCCGTACGACGTCCACTGCTGGGCATAGGCCTCCCCCAAGGATCTCCATGACGAACGGTCCTGCGCTGCCCGCATCCAGCGGCTTCCTGCGACCTTCACCAGATCGTCGGTCCACCTTGTAGCGAGCCTACCCACTGAGCGTCGTCCGACACGTGGTCGCCATTCCAGAACCTTTCCGCCCCATCGGCCATCGGTTCTCCTCGCTATGTGTCCTGCCCACTGCCACTTCAGCTTTGCAATTCTCCGAGCTATGTCGGTGAAGTAGAATAATCCATCGCAAATATATAGCAAAAACAAAAGGAAATTCCACTTGATATCAATTCAGAATCATGGTCTGGGTCATCTCTTAAAGTTTTCGTTACGATGTCACTAACAACCTGTATAGTACTAAAATTCTCGAATATCTAGGTTAATATACAAATACACGTCCAATAGGGTAATTGACAGTTTTTTTTATTGCCTCAATCAGTTAAAGTAAGTAGTAGGCACTACTAAGATATGACGTCACAAGTTACTATTGCCATTTTGATTCTGTAACCGTTACATTTTTCAAAGAATTTTATTATGTTTTCCCATTTGACTATCAGTTTACTTATGTATATTTTAAAACGATAGTGGAATCGCGACAATTTCGATAACTTTCAACTACCCTATTAAATACAGTGCGCATCTAAATATTATTCAACGTGGTAACTAAAGTGAATCACTCGTGTGGTTTTGTGTAAAGGAACACAAATGCAACATTATATTTATATAACACATAAAAGAACTTCTATTCTTTTAAACATGTCTTGTATTTTCTCGTACTTATTAGAGATTATAAGTACATTAAGGGCATTTTATCCATCCTCAATTCTTTTAACACGTTCCCTTTGTAAGTTAAAATTAGATATCAATCCCTAGACGTGGATTCGCAATGCGGATTATAAAAGCAGTATATTCTGATTTACTCATATTTTGATTTGATTTTTATTTATTTATTTTGATTTTTATTCTGATTTCTTTTTATTTTTATTTTGATTTGACCTTGTAGCCTTATTGTGAAAACCACGTAAGCGGCTTTTTGAAAAATGCTATTCTAAAGTGATTTTCTTCAACAAAACCTCGATTTTATTCAGTTAGCTTAACACATAAACAGCCTATATACGTCCCACTGCTGGGCACAGGCCTCTCCTCAATCAACCGGAGGGCGTATGGAGTATACTTCACCACGCTGCTCAAATGCGGGTTGGTGGAGGTGTTTTTTTTACGGCTAATAGCCGGGACCAACGGCTTAATGTGCCCTCCAAAGCACGGAACCATCTTACTTTTTCGGACAATCAGGTGATTCAAGCCTGAAAAGTCCTTACCAAATAAAGGACAGTCTCACAAAGTGATTTCGACAATGTCCCCATCGGGAATCAAACCCGGACCTCCAGATCGTGAGCCTAATGCTCTGACCACTAGACCACGGAGGCAGTTAGCTTTATTCCGGGTAAAAGTTGACACCAATTTTTTCCTGGATTGAAACTGGCGTGGCATTTGCGAGGTTTTGGTAACAAAAATCACACCCGAATGTTTGCACCGAAGAGATTTTCGCTATAAGGCGACGATAAGAAAATTTTCAGTGTCCAAGAACTCTCTCCAAAAGCAGAACCAAGCCATCCTACCTGGAAGTACAGGATAATCGTCCAGATGAGGCCGAGCACGACGGCTGGTCGTCCGTCCACCAGGTCAGCGGCGTTGATGTTCACCAGCTTGATCCTCTTGCCGGCGAGGTAGCGTAGTGCCGTGTTCGCGTTCGAGAGGAAATGAGGCCGTCTGAGAACCCTTCCGCGTTCCATTGGCTGAGGAGGACGAAAACAAATGTATTTTTTTTATCATAATCACTTAGGATTTAATGATTGAACTTCGGGCATTTACAGTAACAAATATCCGAAGGTCAATCATGAAATAACATTTAAAAAAGGATATGTCGACGTAAGATCGACCCTATTTAGTAGGCAATAGATCCCTACTTGCTATGTATCGAGTCATACACTTGCATCATACTCGTCACATACCACGTAATACACGCGAACCAATCGCAGTCACACACGATGCACTCTCCACACATTTAACTCACCGCACTCAACGGACATCCATCTCAAATTGTAGCAAATACGTAGCAAATTAAAACCACAATTCTAAATCAAGAAGACTATTTAATACTTCCCTTGTTCGTACTGAAAAGGATATGTTTCCTTTTTCCTCGTATGTTTAATTTTTTATTATAAATTGTTTTGATACGGCTTACCACCTATCACGTTGGTCTAACAGAAAGCTAGGTGAGATGTGGGTACTTAATTCATCTTGCGATGTATGTATCTGTATATAGTCGTGAGTGTCATCATCATCATTAATTTAAACGCCACGCTCTTGTCGATGTCGTATTCTCCACTCTTGTCTATTAAAGGCCAATTCCTTTACTTTCTTATTAGACACTACTTTCACCTTCTCTTTAATCCGTTCCATGTAAGCTCTTCTTGATCTTCCCCTTCGTCTATATCCTTCTATCTTCCCTTCCTTTGATGTAAGTGATTTTGTTATGGATAAAAAAAAAACAAAATAAACTCACTAGCTTCTCCCCTGACAGCACTTCCAACAGCGCCAGCAGCTTGGTGCCATCTCGCAGGTCGTATATCAGGTCATCGATGCGCATGGGCGGTATACGCTGCAACAGAAACACATTTATTGCTATCTATGTTATTTCCGGATTCTCGGCTGTCAGTTTTGTCTAAAAAGATCACATTGCATTGCATCAATTCATCTAAAACAATATTGCAATTTGATATTTTTCTGATATGCCTATTTATGTAAGTACGCAATATTAAGAAGTGTAAAATAGCAAAATTGCTTCAATCCTGAAATTACCGAAGCAAATTTTAAAAAAGGACACGTTCCAAAAGTCAGGACAGGAGGTTCCGTTGGGTCTTTATTGTAACTATTTTATTTATTTTGGTGCAATAAAATATAAGTATTTGTATTTTTGTTCTTAAAGGGCAAAATTAGTAAGTAACAAGGCAATACGGAAATGAATAATATGAATATGATGGTCTTATAGTGGGTACCTTTAAGAACTAAAAACCCTCAGCATGTCATGGAAGCAAGCTACTGGGCAGCAAAAGATCGCGAGGAGTGGAAATATGAGCCCAGCACCAATACAAGCTTAGAACCCTCACGTCACTATACAGGGTGTTAGTGACATCGTAACGAAAAATTTGAGGGATAGGTAATTCAGACCATGATTCTGAGTTGATATCAAGAGGAATTTTCCGTCGCAAAAGGATGGAACGGAAAATAATTTAAAAATACACTAAAAAGTTCATGAATTTTCCGACTGGAAATTCCACTTGATATCCACTTAGAATCATGGTCAGAATCATCCCCCTGAGTTTTCGTTCCGATGTCACTAACACCCTGTATATGTAGATAAAACAATTTTTTTTTTTTACCTTTGATAGGTGTGAATTGATCCAATTGACAAACGTCTTTTTCTGTACTCGTTCTTGTTCATCTGCAACAAAATATAACATTTCGTTAGTTCTAAAATATACCATGAGCCGTAACATTACCCTTAAATATATGTGTTAATCCAGAATAAATCCTTTGGTTGCTATTGAAAGAAAGAAAGATAAAAAGAAAAATATTTATTCGGCATAACACAAATTAACATTATTTGCTTGGAGGTAACTAAATTCTACCTATCTATCTACCCACTGCTGGGTATAGGCCTCCTCTATTTCACGCCATACTTCCTCTCATCTTTCCTTTCATCTTTCTTTGAAGAAGAATAACAAAAAATAAATACAACAATTCCGATACGGTTTAGACATTTGTAATACAGAATAAACTGCAGGTGATGCGTCATTACCTACGAACTGCATCCAAATCCATTGTGACGCCGTGACCTAACACGATTTGAATTGAATGAATCACTTTCTTCATTGTCTGCCAACACTATTGCCAAGTTCAGTGCACTGCTCATGTCTATAAGTGTTTGTTTGTCTGTGGTACCATTGGGACCATCTGCCAAATACATACTATCGGAAATACATACACACGCCATCTAACAGACAAATAAGCTGGGTTTATTTCCAGTTTATGAGTTCATAGACTTAAATTTATGCCAGCTTGAGATGGTGTAATGCATGGTATAACCATAGAATAAGGAATAATATAACAAAACCAGCGAGGTTAGCACCGTAAACGCGTGACTCTTTCTCGCTTCGACATACGTCACCCGTCACTCTCTCACAGTACTGCACAGAAAGAGACAGACGATCTCTGTCGCGGCGAGAAAGAGTTGCGTGCTTACGGTGCTAGGCCCGCAGGTATGCTCAAAAGTGACAGCTAACATTTCTAGGTTAGCCGCGCTGTCGTCATCTCACCATCCGTCGCCATTTTGTAAAAAAAAAATTACCCGCGACTAATATTTTTAATTTTTTTTGCAGGGCAATTTTGAACTTGTAGTAAAGTAGTAGTAGTTTTATATACTTATGTGACAGTACGTTAGTCAGTAATTCGCTTAATTTTCAATAATAAAATTTGCGTCCATAAAATGTTGGAGATACCAATTTAATGGTAACACTCATGTAACAGTTTCGTCATCAAACGGCTAGCAATGGCGACTTTTCATAGGATTGAGCATACCTGGTTTTATTATACCATGGTGTATTGAAGGATTTGGGATTTTGGAGGTAATATTCTATTTCATTTAAGGGTACTGGTAACACCACGAGGGGTAATGTAAGGTGTTACACAATTAACGTTAGTGTCAACACTGTAGTAACATATAGGTACACACGTTATGTTAAACCGTTGGTCCCGGTTACTAAGTATCTGGGGCCTTTGGCGGCTCAATTATAACCCTGACACCACGGTTGATGAGGCTGGTATTCCACCTCACGAACCCACACGGAAGAAGTAACATATACATCAATGATTTGTGTAGTCAGTACCGGGAAACCCTTTCCTTTACGCCGGATGACAAAATGGTAGGTACATTTTAAAATTAGATGTATATTGGAACCAGCATAATTATTTCCGTCCCTAGTCGAAAACATCACCAATAACGAAATGACAGTTTAAAACAGGGAACGTTATCCAAATCGACAAAGCAACTAAAACCTGAACATGCCCCTAACACACATTTATCACGAACGCAATATCGTTTACAAGTAAATCCCCGCTTTAAAGGTATGTAATGTACAACAAAAGTATCCCGGTTATCCCTGAAATATAAGCGAGGGTTGAAGGCAGAGACGTACCCAGGTGATCCGGGGCCTAAAAACACTACATTGATCTCAAAATCAATATTAGTATTTGGTTAGGTAACACAATTCCTTCCAATATATGACTTTCCATGCAAAACTGACAAAATAACATACATACATAAATTCACGCCCGTAATCCCTAATGGGGTGGGCAGAGCCACAAGTAATCAAAGACAACTTGCAGCCACTGTTGATACTAAATCCTAAGACGGATATGATAAACCTTATGGTGATAAAGGATCAGCCTATCGCCCATAACATTAGTCCGTCATTTAGAGGACACAATCCCTCTGTCGGATTAAAATAAGAAGTTCATTTATTATGTTTTTATCAAGACTATTTGCAATGCGGGTCATTAGGATACGATTACGATTGATAAATGTGGAGGAAGCAAGACAAGTATGGAACTCTATAGTCTCTGCTTACCCCGGTGGGAAATAGGCTAGAGTTTATGTATGTATGTATTATTAGGAGAATTTGGCGATACACTAAAATAATCCTAAAACATAGACACACATAAACCGTTCGATGACATGGGACATTTTTAGACACCCTGAAGTAAGAAATTGAAACACGTTGCGATCGCAGCTTCGAATCACAGCATAGGCCTAAACCAATAAGTATTTATCACATGCTCAACGCCGAAAGAAAACATCGTGCTGAAACCAACATTCCCAGATTTTATTGGGCTAGTTTTCCCTTCGTGTTCGAAAGCCACACTGGCATTCGCTTTTGTAAAAAACCGGACCTGTCAAATCTTCAGGTTAAGTAAGCGGACCCTTTAAAAAACGGGATACTCGTAATGCTGAGATCATGATGAACTAAGAAATTGAAAATTTGTTACTTCATATGAGGGGCCCCCGAGGCGCCGTCAACCCTAGACTACGTTACTGGTGGGGGCTCCCGGAGCCACGAGCTGTCAATTTGGAGTCACGCAGCCGTCAGGCGCTCTCCAACGACACGCACATGGCACGAGCTGACACAACACCACCCTGTTTTGGAAGATACCACTGTGAATAGATAATTGTGGATAACGCCTTATAGCAAAATCCCATCAAGTGTGGTTTTAAAATCAGCGTGACTGAGAAAAATTCACAGACCATCTCCTCAGTACTGAAGCTGGTCTTTAGCGGAATTTTTCAAGCCATTCATAATCAGGATCCGCTTACCTAACCTGAAGATTTGACAGTCCTGTTTTTTAGAGAAGCGATTTCCTGTCTGACCTTCCAACCCGCGAAGAGAAAACCAGCCCAATACAGGTTAGGTCACATACCTCCGAAAATGCATTTCTCATTATAATCATGATCAGCTTATATAGTATTAGTAGTAGTGAGTATATACTCACTGCTGGGCATAGCCCCTAAATCAACCACAGGGGGTATGGAGCATACGCTGCTCCACTGCGGGTTGGTGCAGGTATTTTTACGGCTAATAGCCGACAAAAATAACACATCCTTTTCTGTAAATTCCCTACTTATAGCTCTTGGACTGAGAACTGCTTGATTGCTTTAAAACGTTATGAACGAAGGCAGCTTGCGTGCGCGTGCAAAGTTAGCGTATGGGAAACCATCACTTGGTAAAGTGCTTAAGTGTTGGAAAGACGTAAAGTTGGTACTATAACGTCTATCAGAGGTTATTCCAAGAATTTTATGACTAGCCGCTCCAGTTTTCATATACTCGAATGCGAAATTAACAACTATTGCTTCAATTTCCACGAAGGCTTATGCGAACACACCGCGATTTAATGGATTAAATCGCGGTCACCCTGGAGGATGTTTTGAAGAAAGTTCAGATCGAGAGTGCCTATGCTAAACCGGTGGCCATGCACGAAGCCTTTGATGAGAGTGGAAGAAGCGAAAGTGGTGGTCAGCCACTGATGGCTAATACCAGTCAGTGGTGGTGGCTAATACCCACTTGTCACCTTATTCACCGTGTTTGATGCAAATAAAGTTTCTATTCTATTCTATTCAGAATCGTATTAAGTGTAATACTGCGGTCTCTTCCCACCTTTTTTTTTGACGTGACTTATTGTAGATTTGCCGCAGATGGCATTAACTACTTGGCCGGACAAATGGGGAGCGCTGAAGGCTCTCACCCGGTACAACGTTTAAGACAACAGGCCTGAGGGTGCCCAGTTGGGCGCGAACCTCGGCTCAGGGCGTCGTCTGAGAGGAAAAATGTTTGAAAGAATTAATCAACCCTAGTGGGTCGATAGCGATAAGCGCTGATTGAGGGAAATCGTCGACCACGCCGGCGGGGTCGGTACCGGGGTTCTCTTCCTACCATAACGGGAAATATGCGTGATCTTATGTATGTGTATGTATTGCGTTCCCCTGCCGCTATTCATTATAATTACCAAAACAGTGTGCTAACATGCCCTCACTGTGCGCGGGAGTTCACTGTTTTTTTTTTTTTTTTGACGTGACTTATTGTATGTAGATTTGCCGCAGATGGCATTAACTACTTGGCCGGACAAATGGGGACCGCTGAAGGCTCTCACCCGGTAAGGAGTTCACTGTAAAGAATAGGATACATAAGCCATCTTCGGGCGCATCAGCGTCGTGCCAACTGGGAGTCGAAATGGTCGCCATGGCCGAAATCGGTCGGAGATCATCATCATCATTAATTTAGAAACACCGATGAAGAAAATATACTTACAATAACTCATTTTATTTTACATTTTTTCTTGTCAAGGAAAGACTAGTGTATTATTAAACACAACGACCAGTTCAGTACAAGTAGTGATTATATTTCAATAAAATAACATTTTACAATCGTCTCAATGCGCAGTAAGAATGAGATCTGTCAAAGTATGTTAGCTAGTTCTGTGACGTTTATGAGTATAGTAATGAGTATAGTATCAGTCGATATTAGGTCGATCGATTCTTTTCTGTCTAACAGTATGAAGATACTCAGCATAAAAGAAATACGTCGTCTCTGGAAGAAATACTACATAACAAACACCATAATATAAGTACGCCCGTTCAATACCCACACAAGCTTTCATCAATCAAAAATCTCCATTGTGCCAAAACTTTGCGACGTTATTAATCTTATATAAGAAACTTGACCAACATTTGTCTCAATTCGTTTTATATCGGTCAACCCATTAGCATCACCATACCAAATACAAAGATGATAATACACAAACTGATGTACAACTAAGTACATTACTGGATCTCCCTGTAGCATTGTCCCAATTTCACAGGGTCCGTTTACCTAACCTGAATATTTAACAGGACCGATATTTTACAGAACCCGCCCTATACAGTTTAGGGCACATACCTCCAGAAAATGCATTTCTAAAGAAAGAAAGAAAGAAAGAAAGAAAGAAAGAAAGAAAGAAAGAAAGAAAGAAAGAAAGAAAGAAAGAAAGAAAGAAAGAAAGAAAGAAAGAAAGAAAGAAAGAAAGAAAGAAAGAAAGAAAGAAAGAAAGAAAGAAACATTTATTATTTAGGACACCACAGACACGGATTACATATTTCTCGGGAATGTAGGTTCCTTCACGATGTTTTCCTTAACCGATGAGCACGTGAAAATAATTTATGATTCAAACATGAATTCGAAAACAAATTCGACTTAAATTGGCTTAGCCCTGTGCTGGGATTCGAACCTACGACCTCAAAGTGAAAGGCAAGCGTTCTACGAGCTGGGCTACCGCGGCTTGGAATAGCGCAAACCATAAATTAAAACGACATTATTCATAGTCAGTCCCCGCACGATGTTTACAGCCGTAACCACCCTTCAATTAAAAGAGAGTTACTTTGAAACAGGGCTATAAGGCCGATTGTAAAAGATCAATAAAAATACTAATAAAGTAAACGGGACTGTAAAACTGATAGGAAACAGTAAAACAAAAGTAATTGTCTAGTAGAAGACGAACATGATCCTCTTGAAAAAAGTTCTAAACATAATTTGCAGAAGCTTTTTTGCAGTTATAAATTAAAATATTTGTTAGGTAACTACTACTGAACCCATAATACCAATATTAAGTAATAATTTATAGTCTTTACTTAAAATGTTTAAAATTTCTGATGACGGTAGTGTAGTGACTTTGGTAGAATATACTGTATAAATAGGAACAAAGAATACGCTTTGAAATAAACAAAATGCCACAGCATTATAATTTAATAGGCTTAAACACATAGCTGTTGTATAATTTAGAGTCATAACCCCAAATTTGCAGTCATTTAATTGACCCACTTACAGAGTGCAAGTAATTCAATTATGTTCAAGAACGTCTGGTAATTCAATCAGCCTCAAAATTTTTGCACTAAACTCTAAACTCAAAGTGTGCTAAAGAAATGAAAAATTATTATACGATGGAAATACAATACAAAAAAATATACAATCATTTAAAGATCTACGTGCCGGGGACCGGGAGTCCGGATTTTTATTTGGCCTGAAAAGTCCTTCATTCAAAATTACACTAGGAAAATCACAAGTCTTATTCTATCGTGTGGGTTGTGAGGTAGATTACCAACCTCATCAACCCTAGTGTCAGGGTTAATGAACCGCCAAAGGCTCATGTATCGTCTACTTACTTACATCAGTTAGTAATAACCGGGACCAACGCCGAACCACGGATCATCTTTATCAGGTGATCAGAATATCCTTACCAAACTAGGGATCACAAAGTAATTTTGTATGTATGTATATAATGTCCCCGCCGGGATTCGAACCCGAAACCTAAGGATCGTGAGTCCAACTCTCAACCACTGGACGACAACGCTCAACCGTAAGTTAATACATTTATTCGGAAAGCACACATAAAGGCATTTATCGTTACCAAAAATAACGAGATCAAAACGAAGCTATTATCACACCCAGAAGTTGCAAAACTCGTAATTGGCAATGAACGAGTTTACTGGTTACGTCATCATGGCGCGAGGCGCCGTGAAGTCAATGCCAGGCCATTGTGACGGCTCCACCGGAAATTGTCTCATGATCATCATACTTTACACCTGTAAGCACCTGCTTTTAGATCCACAATAATCATAAAGATACGGAACTTATTTGAAGGGATGGCTTTTTTACAAATGGTTTAGAGTCTGGTATTCGGATTTTATAGCAAACGTACGTGACCACATTATTATATTTTGTTATTAGTGTTGTAAAAAATATAATACAAACCTATCTGAAACTTTTTTGTGTGCTAAGTTAAAGTGCTCTCCTCTTTCCTACTTTTGCTGTGCCCTCCAGAGTCCATAATGATTCTTATTTTATAATGTCTCCTGTAGTTATATTATGGAATGGCAATAAAGTTATTGAGCATTTAAATGACCTATTTTTTTAGTAGATCTCAATAACAAGATGTGACACAACTTCAAATAAATCCCAAAGGGTCTTTTAAAATGAACCGAACCTGGATTTTAAGAAACATTGTTTAAATTCTCGTTTTGGCATATACTATAATGTCACCTCTACCAAACAGGTTTGTTTTAGTGCACGATGCATTCTATCGTGTATTGACTCAGAAACCAAAAATATTTTGCAACAAAATAGGGCTTATTTCATCCGGTAAGAAAACATTTAATGTTTGTTTAAACAACGTGTTTTTGTTTGTGACTAATCTGTTATGATCAGGGGGGTTAAAATGGCCACATCGAAGCAATTCATCTAAGAAAGCAATGTTGCTATTTGACATTTGTTTGCTTTGCTCACTAAGTTTTATTGCGCAAATGTCAAATTGCAATATTACTATCTTAGATGAATTGCTTCGATGTGGCCATTTTAACCCCCCAGATGTTTTATTGTAATGTTTGTGTTTTCCCAAAAAACGTTTCATAAACTTTTGTCTTACAAATTATTATTTAACTTATAGCTGTGTACAATTGCTTGTTTGTGAAGCCATTTCCCTCGGAGATTCTATACTGTGAGTAAGGTCTTTCCCGAAATATTATCGTTCTATTGCTTTGACAAGGTGACTTCGTAACACAATATTAGTTACATTAGCTTGTGTCCACAATTTGGAACTGGGTCACAGTATGTTTACTTCTTTACTAATGACGATGATGTTTATATATTTGTTGAAACTGTTCGTTACGATGGGAATCTACGGTTTTATAAACGTTAGTGTCCAGTACTTGAACAAATAGATGAAAACATAACCTAACATAGCATCACGCTTGTATCCTCTAAGGGGTAGGTAGAGGTGTGTAATACACCCTCTCCTCGCCAGCAACTGTCTGTGATCCTAACATGAGTTCAAACATTTCGAACTCACAAAGTTGAATTCAGAAGATGTGTATTTATTAAATGAATACAATTTAATGTATTTCTTGACTACAAGACTCATTTTAAATGGAACTAAATAGGTACATAGAAAATTTCTGACTCGACCGGGATTTAAACCCGCAGCTCTTGCTCTTGTATCTTGTTGGTTCAAGACCCGAGTCAGATTTTCTCTAGTCTTCTTTAGTCTAATTTTCTCTTTGTTAGTTTCCCTAAGCATAGCTAAGTGCTATAAAAACAAAAATCCTTTGACTGACAACATGATGCGACAATCAACAATAGTACTAAAAATATTAGAGACAAAACTTTTTCAGATATGATCAATAAGCATTAACTAGCGAAGGAGGAAAACTAGACATTATTTGTTATAGAATAGAAGCGTGTGAACGTTAAGTGTGACACACCGAAACCGAGACGAATTGATGCCAAGGTCACGAGAGTAAACAACAGACCGACTAACACTGATTTGTATTTAGTTTTGTTTGACATTGATTCCACAGCATATGTGAAACATTTTCTTTCACTCTCTACACGCTGCGAATTAAAGATTAATTCGCGGCTTAATAAAATAAAAATCAGTTTACATTTGCTCGAATTGTTTAAAAATAGTACAAGAGTGATTCAAACCATTTCCGGTACGCATACAAAAGGGGTTAAAACGACCTTGGAAAATGGTTTTTCAACTCTAACGGTTGCAATAGTTAAGAATCCAGGATATCCGGTAGCAAATATAAACAGAACGAGCTAATTTTCCTGAGAAGTTTCTGAGTGCTCGATATAATAATAGCCAACCCATAATATTTTGCTTTGCATGATATATTGCTCCAGATTTCTTATCTGAGATGCATCAAAACTTCTCTTTTCTAAGAATTTTCAAGGTTAATTATCTCATAAACGTAATAACAGAGAATAATCTAAAAATTCTCAAGTAAACAACCAAGCCGACCGCAAGATGATCTAATACTTTAACCTTGGGGCGTGGAATAGCATCCATTGCTTCTATAGTCACTATCGACTTGCATTTATTTGCATCAATGGTTTTAATAACCTCATCAATCAAATGGACACTGCGTGGGAAGGGACGTTTAAAACGGGAGTGAAATTAATTGAAAGCTTTCGTTGAAACGAAAATCGATATTAAAATAAGAGTCACGATAAGTCACATGACTTTGTTGGCTTGCAACGGATTATGTACGTAGGTATTGTATAATAACCGAGACGGTCATTTTATGCCCTCCAGATGATAAAGCATGTACGAAATGCTACTCAACCGTATTTATTACTAACCACAGCGAGAATCGTTTACATTTACGATCGTTTCAGATTGGTAAATGTTATTAGTCCATTAAATGCTACATTGATTATATCCTCAACATTCACACTGTATAGGTAGATGTCACCACTGTAACATTAGTCCTACCCTACCACAACAGCAATCTTCTATCAATCATCCTGTCAAAAATTGTCATCTAATTCAATAAAGACTTGTAGATTGGCCACTTCCTCTAGCTTTGGATCTTTCAATTGGAGTACAATAGCTTTTGCTTCACCTGTAAATGTATTGGTTTAGTTTTTATCGAGTCAACCTTGGATTGCATTCTGTTGTGGCCCTTGACGGTCGTTGACGTTGCTGACGTCATTGCCAGACAGAATAGAGGCGGAACTAATAGGTAATAGACCAACTGGTTTGGAATAGGCAAAATTTGTTGTATAAACTTATCTGCAATTGAGACTATCACAAATAGGTAACAATATTTCAATGACTTTGAACTTGTTTATAAAGTTTTACAACTCAAAATATGAATGATGCACTTCTCCATGACATAATAGCTAAACCCGAACTACTGCTTATTCTTGCAAAAATAAAGGACCCTTTAAAATCGAAAGGCTTTAAAAGTATATGGGCATTTCTACGGAAGGGTCTATTTTTTCTCAATTCGGTGCCGAAATTGAAATTAGGCTTTTATGAATATTTTAATAACAAATATTGAACTTTATTCCATCTTGAATCTAATGATGCAATTGGGACCAGGTTTGGTGAAGTGGTTTATGAGAAAAGTTAATCACCGAATTGGGCAACCATCGAATTGAGAAAATGAAACACCGAATTGAGAAGCGGCTCAGCGAATTGAGAAAATGAATCACGGAATTGAGAAATAAGCCAGCGAATTTAGAAATGCTGTCAGTTATTATAGAAATAATGCAATGAATGACCAATAATGATGTGGTATGGGCATCTGATGAAGAGGAATGGAAGTCATATTAGATGGTATGTGGTGAGTATGAACTTCGAATGGAGACGACCGAAAAAGGTGTGGATTGGATTGCGTGAGGATATGTGTATGAAAGATGTATTAAGATGACGAAAGACAAACAAATGAATATCGTAAAAAATAGGAAACTTTTCCCCACGAAGGGAAGAAAATGATATATTTCATGTCTTGCCTAGGCTTGACCATGTGAGATTACACCTTTCTCACTTCCCTTTGACATGCGTATCAACGCTGGTGGAGGAAATACCCAAGCTAGGTCGAAGTCCCATGTTTTGCTGAATGCATCTTTGAAAATAGCACCTTCGTCCCTCACATCTCAGGCCACACAAATCGGAACTACTTTCGAATGAGAAGTTGCGAAAAGGTCTATCTGAAGAATTCCCCGCTTTTTGAATAGAAAGTTCGTCACTCGATCCGACAGATGCCAGTCCGCTAGAGATTTCTGCCGCGAGAGGCTGACGGCAATCTCGTTGAAAACACCTAGAATGTATTAAGCAAAAATTTCTATTCTGTTCCTTTGAGCAAGTTCCAGAAGTTTTGCTACTAGGTCTGTTAAGAGACTGGATCTTGTTCCCCCTGATTCCTTATACAGGACACAACCGTTTTGTTGTCGGACTGAACTCGTCGTTCTCGTAGTTGGGGTAACGTCATCGGAAATGCTCGGTATACTGCATACAGCTCTTTGCGATTTATATGCCACAAGGTTTGGCTCTTCTCCCAAACTCCGCTGATTAGAGACTCGTTGACATGAGCACCCCATCCGTTGTCTGAAGCATCTGTTATGATGAATACTGTGCCCTGATATGTGCAAAATTGTTCGTCCTTTGTGAAGGTGTTCCAACCACCAAGAACATTCCTGTAGAGCTTTTGTCGGTATTAGAAATTTCCGTATTTTCTGGTGTTGAGGAAGACAAATGGCTGCACGTTGAAGACGTCTGATATGTAATCTTCCTAGAGGGACCGTGAAAGATGCAAAGCCCAATTTCCCTACAAGACTTTTTCCTGTGACCCAATTCCAAGTTCCTGATTTCAATACTTCCATAAGGATACTTGTTAAGTTGTCTATTCTGCTGTCCGGTATAAAGGTTCTGTTTTTCTCTGCGTCCCACATTATCCCCAAGTAGTCTAGACAATGGGTTGGTGGGTTCAGAGATTTATTTCTGTTTATTTTCCATCCAAGCTTTTCTAGATAATTTACCACATATAAGGTGTCTTCCTCTAACTGGTCTTTCTGTTGATTGGCTAAGAGGAAATTGTCGAGGTAAACTATCACTCTTATCCCCTTATACTGGTACCCTTGCAAATGTGAGCGGTGCAGTCGATAGGCCGAAAGGTAGGCAAGTAAACTGAAGTTTTCTGTGTTGATGTACTATTGTCAAGAATTTTCTGTGACCTGTCTTTATAACTTTATATCTATTTTAATGTAGCATGGTATTCATCTTGTGGCAAGATAGCATTTCTTCTCTGCTCAATAGCTTCTACCTTGCGACCGCATACATATTGTAGGACATCATTCGATATATTTTTGAAACCTGAGTTTGATCCCAAAAATGTATCCGTAAGATCCTATTTCAGAGTAGGATGTTTGGTTCAAAGTTCCTTCATAGTATTGCCAAGCGTTTCTCGTTGCAATAACAAGCCGTGTAAAGTCGTCCCGAAACCGGTTTCCTGCTTTATCAAAAAATCAGCCGTGGCGTTTGACGAGTTAAACTTCTTTAAGCAGTGGTTTTAACTCAAAAGACGTGAAAGACGAATAACGTATCTGCTTTTATGCTAGTTCACCCAACCTCAACCACTTGATTCCCTCAAGGATCTTGTTCCTTAGTCATGGAAGCGAAATCAAAATCTTCTACATCTTCTTCAGGTAATAGATCCGGAGCTTTTCAGGTGAATGATTTCGTTGTATCCTCCTCAAGACATCCTTCGTGCGAACGACATTCATCGTCTGAAGTATTATCGAGCCTCTTTAAGATGTTGGAAAGCATGTCCTTCATCTCACTAAAGTTCTGTTCTAATTTATCGACCCTGGACAATTTCTTTGACTTCGATGATGAGGACCGAACTGTAGATAGATCGTCTGTATCTTCACTATCTGCTAGCTCCTTAGACGCATCCTTACGGCTTAAAAGCAGTGGTTTTAATTCAGCGAGTGAAGCCACTATCAGCTCATTTAGAACAGCTGATCCTCTGAACCTTGAACTGATTTAAGGTGTGCCAATTATGAGACCTACACAAAAGGGACATCCCAGTATTTTAATTTTCATATCCCGGTAGGTCTTCTCCGGGAGGGATGTACATTCTGGGCAATATGCTCTTGCAAGCTCGACTGTCGGGAGAGCGAATCTAATTGTGTTCAGAACAAGCAGGTCCAAGTTTGGGCCTAAGAGGTGTTGTCTCGTGTGAGGAATGACTTTCCACTGGAGCCATCCCTCCGGAAAATACGTTCTGGCCAACTGCTTTATTCGCTTTAAATTTTGATTGAATTATTACATCTAATACTAATAACGTTCTCAGAATAATAATAAAATAACCCTCTCCCTAACCTACTCCTTCGGGGTAACAGGCGTGATGCAATTTGTTATGTAAACATTATCAAATCTCAATTCGGTGCAAGTAATTCTCAATTCGGTGCCCCATTTTCTAGGGAATTGAGACCCATCGAATTGAGAAAATATCACATTTCATCAATTATCTAGTAAAGTTATCAATTAAATCAATTAATACAAAACATACAGTCAAATATCACCTAAATACTTAATTAATTTAGCACATATATTACTAAATAATTCATAAACAAAATTAATATCTTCCACCGATTTTAGAATTGACCCTACCCCAAAAAAAACGAACGATTTCGACCCTTCTAAAAACTCTCCTCTATGCAGCAGTCCGCCCATCCACACATCTCGGGCACTCGGGCGCACCTGGCTCTCCACGGGAACCGGGTAGTGATGATAGTACTGCGCGTAGTTAGTGATGTAAGTTGACAAAACTTAATTTCACCGAATTGAGACACATGCTGGCTTCAAAATTAAAATATGTTATTGTACTAAAACTAAAAGGTTCACAATAAACACAATTACGTATTTAGCTTTATTAACTATCCCTTGTTCTGTGAACGTTGGAATTATGTTTTGGAAACTAGTAGTTTAGAAGTTATGAAGCAATAACGAGTCAATTCTGGAATGGCTTCACGTCATTTTAAGCCAAATTCTGCCCGTTTTCAAACTTCGGGATTTTTTTTTGAAGCTTTTATATAACTTTACGGTCTTTCTAAATTACTCTCCACGAAGCCAAGAGTCCTATAAATACGTGAGTATTTTTTCCAAGTACGTAATTAGATGCTACAGGTACTTTTTTCACTGGAATCACTCAATCGGCTCTTCCCGTAGAAATGCCCATATACGGTATTCATAGTTATGGCACCATTACTACGAAACGATTCATAAATATAATAATCTACAGCCATAAAAGCTACTCCAGCCATAACACATCGTTATTCATAACAAACACTTCTAATTTTATTATGCTCATCATCATCACATGCATTATCATCAGTGAATAGTTTACAAGAACCATGAACAATATTTTTAGGTAATGACAGACTTAAACATATTATTGTTTATGACTAAGGCTTTTTGGCGGGAGACGGGAACGGGACAGTTGCTTTCTTCATTGAATAATCAAAATAATTAATACGAAGTGGTGTTTTGTGGTTAATGATCGCATTAAGTTAGTCGGAAGACATTCGCGAGTGTTATTATATTGGAGTATTCAATAAACAAAGTGTATCTGCCTATTTTCGCTTCGTGTCAGGAAGCCGCTTCATAACTCAAAAGTTTATGCGGACTTTTGAGTTAATTCGTTCGGGGTTCGGAGTAGGAGTCTACTCCGAGGGTGGGGGCTTAGGTTTCATCATCATCACCTTTCATCATTTCATTAATCATCAAGAAAAAAAATACGTCAGACATGGCTGTATGGGCATAGTTCCCTTTGCCTTACCCTTCGGGGAAAACCAAAACAAAAAAAATGTTTATGACTAATAATGACAGACAGATATTGATACTGTCTAATGGTTGATATAAATTGACTAAAAAAACAGTCAAGGTATTTTTAGCTAAGGATGTCTGATATTGTATTGATATATTGACAAATTTTGTCTAGACTTAGAAATCTGTTGAATGCTACCAATATTTTGCGAATGTGAAATTCGTTAAACTACATTGGTTTTCAGTTAGATATTCGTTCTATTATTTCTGACCTACATTCTAAAAATCTGGCCTTATTGGCTTGGGTTAGCCTAAATGATATAATTGGATCAATACACAAAACATGATGTTACAAGGTTTCTTCGCCTTGATTTTCAATAGCGGTTTCAATATTTAGGCTAACTGCATCTACTACAGAGATAAAAACGACACGTGATCTACATAAAAACTTGATACTCAACTGATCATGTACGATTAAAAATGTAACCTTGGTACTATTTAGTATGATGAAAGCGAAAGCACATCTATGATTAACGTGCCAAATGCAAATTTGATAAACATCTCCTTGAGACAAGCAAAACCAAAAGTCCTTGTTCGGTTAAAGCACACTAAGTAAAAAGTGATGTACTTGACGAAAAAAAGGAAAAATAAGACCTTGACGATACGGTATTTTTAAATCTTGAATAACTTAAAAAAGAGTTACAACTCTAATCCTAATTCCTAAAAATTTCCTTATTTGAGGCCATGCTATTCGCTATATCCTATGATTTAGAGAATTATAACTATTCAACTGCTGTTAATTTTGGTCTGGTTAGTTACTGACCTTACAATTCACACGGAATAAGAACTGTTAATGAGCACTTACTTTTTGAGAAAACAAAATAACTAATTAAGTGCTATTTCAAAAGCTTTCAAAGATGTCGAGGTGACTCTGCCAAACGAAAACAAAATGAAAAGGTCAACACAGCACTGCAACTTATCTAATCGATATTCTAGATTTACGATGTCGTGTCTCAAACGATTTTGTCAAATCGCTAACCTTGGTAGCCAGATCGTCTTGGCGATAGGGAAAATAAATGAATGAAACTTGGGGTTATTTTGTTGATGACTAATATATGAAAGTAAATTAATTTATTTCGAGTAACGGTATAGACTCGGTATTATTATGACGTAGTAAACTTATTCTAGATGTTATGGGGATATGGTTCTTTACAACAACAACGCATTTTAACTAACAATAATCTCTGATAAATTTCCAGAAAATTCAGTTTAAATTATTGTATAAGCGGACAAAAACAAATTTTAAAGACACTACATACATACATACATACATAAACTCACGCCCGTAATCCCTACTGGGGTGGGCAGAGCCACAAGTAATCAAAGACAACTTGCAGCCACTGTTGATACGAAAAAGACACTAAAAAGCGTTTTAATGACATAACCATGACGTATATCAATTCAATTGCTATAATTTGTTACACTGTCATCTTATCGCATAACAATATGCAAAACAGAGTGCCAGTTTAACATAATCACTGTACAAGTTTACCTACGTTCAAGTTTACTATAAGTAATGTCGTTGTATTAATAGATCTGATATTACGACCCACTGACCTCTCCTTCGAAGCCTAGACTTGCTAATGCTCTGCTAGTATGCAATGGTTAAAAGCTTTCTATTTATAGGCAAGTTCTCAGTGTTAATGTTATTTTTTTATCCTGTGACATTTGTTAATTTATCTTTTGTCAGCATCACTTATATCCGCTTTTCAATACCTAGAGTAAGTAGAGCCAACTCTACTAAAGCTTTTTTCGATGATTGTATTTTTAGGCAGGCAACTTTTGTAAAAATCCGGACCTGTCAAATCAAGTTTAGGTAAGCGGACCTTGTGAAAAACGGGATAAGGCGAGGGAGATCATGATGCATTTTATGTCTTGTATTTAGACATAAGATTTAAAAAAAATACTTTGTTCCTTTTTCAAAAGTTGAACTTATGCGTACGTGATTCAGTTATCAGATGTTTAATTTAAAAAGTATAAAATTCAAAAGTAACCAGTAACAATATAAAAGTACTCGTATTATCAGGTACACGTAACCTGTGACACTTAGAACATGTAAACACTAACAAATTGTGTTAGATTACGATATGACGCTGGTATTGTGTCACTGCTATTTTTATCCTACCCTCGGTTATCGTGACCACTTGTTTTGTCAAAAGACATTTCTGGTTTTAAAAACGTGTTGTTGTTTGTATCGCTTCTCATACTCTTCTATTACAAGTTCCGAAAGTTCCATAAGTTCCGAAGCGGTAGGTAGTAAGTCAAAAGATTGTAGGATAGATCTAAAATTTAATTTTAACTTTCAATACTTAAATGACTATAAACGTTTGTCAAGTTAGTGTAAAATTTTAACAATATATGCAACTATACAAACTGCATTGCAAAACAAGAACGAAATGCGAAATTTATTCTGCGAACAGCACATTAAATTGCTCCGCAAATTGGCAAATAAAATTCTCACACATGTATTGAAAGAGATGAGGTCATCGTATGCTATATACTGGACATTTACATAAAACATTAGCATGGCAAGAAACGCCAGTACGAGATCTAAGATAAATGTATTCCTAACACACGGTCACCCTTCACCTATTTACGAGAATTCTGCGAATTCACGCGTATTGTTATTGAAAATAGGGACAGGCGGAATGTAAATTTTATTATCTTTGGACGTATGTGAATTAATTTGTAAAAAAATATTATGAAGAGGATACATTTCGTTAAGGTTGGGTATAGCTAAAACATATTATAATTACACCTTACTAAAACTCTACACTCTATATTCAAGACGAAAAGGTTTTTTTTACAATTGCTCAGTTACTCCACACAATAAATTAACTTAGTGCAGATATAGCTAAGCTATTTTTACTTATTATTTTCATCTGTAAGTACCCTTTTCTATTTTAATTCTGTTTAACTACATAAACTCACGTTACCAATCGTTTTTATTGGCATTTCCGTACCCGGCCTTGCTCTTTTTTATGAATGCTAATTTGCTGGTTTAATGATAGAATTTAATTTGCTTCAAACAACAACTCGACATTTGAGTAATGATTTATTGACGGAAAGCCATGAGTCTCAATGTTAAAGTGTCTCATAATTTACTGCGTTTTAGTTGTCTTTATGATAAGTAATAAATCTTCAGCATAACATCAAACTTTACATCCCTGTGACATCAACATCGTAGAGATCATATTTTACTATTTATAGTCAGATCATTTATCCACTGACATCACTGCATATTAAGTTCGTTTACTTTGTTATCGAACAGCAATAATGTTAGACTAGAAATAGTATAACATAACATAAACTGCCTATATACGTCCCACTGCTGGGCACAGGCCTCCCCTCAATCAACCGGAGGTATGGAGCATACTCCACCACGCTGCTCCACTGCGAGTGGCTGGGGGTGTTTTTACGGCTAATAGCCGGGACCAACGGCTTAACGTGCCCTCCGAAGCATGGAATCATCTTACTTTTTCGGACAATCAGGTGATTCAAGCCTGAACAGTCCTTACCAAACAAAGGACAGTCTCACAAAGTGATTTCGACAATGTCCCCATCGGGAATCGAACCCCGACCTCCGTGAGCCTAACGCTCTAACCACTAGACCACGGAGGCTGTTATCAGAAATATAAAACGATATCTATAAGAAGTAAGTTTGTAATTCGAATGTCATCTCTGACATAAGCATGAACCGGCGAAGACTTTGATGCATGAAAACTTTTATCAGGGAGTAAGAAGCGAAAGTGGTCTGTCAGGGACGTAGTAAGTGGACTACCAAGGGCTCTGCCTACCCCAATGGGAAATAGACCGAATATTATGTATGTATGTAACTCAGGAAATACTGAATTGATTCAAACACTTACTTTAAGTACCAATGAAAGTCTACTTCTACCATTCCTGAATTTAATATGTGATGTATTTTATAAGAAAAAACACGCAGAAATAAAAAGTTTTTGATTTTGACAAACAAAATTGATCCATAGGGATCAATTTTGTTTGTCAAAATCAAAAACTTTTTAAAACCCGAAGAAAATTCTTGTGTTCCTAGTAAGAGTAAGTATAGAAAATAGTTATTCGGAATACGTACAACAGCTAAACCAGACAAAGCCACATATAGCACGACGTGTTGCATTTTACTCTTGTGTTCCTATTTGGAATTCCTCTACCATCTCGTCTGAGCACCCAATAGCACCCAAACACCCCAAGAACAAACTTTACAGTCTCAATACTAAAGCTTATTTTACTTAAAATCCGTTGAACATTGTTCGAGTCTTTTTATAGCAAAAGAAGCAGTGGTTCGTAGTTGTACGTGCTAATGTTGATACTGGCAAAATAAAAGAATTTGATAACAAACGTTAAGTAGTTTTAAATGCAAATTACTAATGTACGTATTTGTATACTCTTTTAGTAAAGCTTTGTTTAAAAAGTGAAGGAGTGGCTGAAACAAAAAACGTGCATCCCCTGGCATGATCACGTTTCTCAGAGGATCCGCGTACCTAACCTGACAGTTTAACAGGTCTTTTTTACAGAAACATAGATTAGGTCAACATACCTCTGAAACGCATTTTACAGGAATGTGAGATTTCTCACGATGTTTTCCTTCACTGCTGAGCACATTGGAATCATTTATGATTCAAACATGAATTCTAAAACAAATCCGGAAACCACTGGTTTAGGTCCGTGTTGGGATTCCAACCTGCGACCACTCAGAGAATTAAGCATTTTTCCAACTGGGCTCGGCTCTGTTTAAAAATTTGGAGGAGTGACTGGAGCAAAAAACAAAATCGCCATTAGTACGACTTGAAATTAAAAACACCAAACTGATTGATAAAAATACAAGAGGTATATTTCTTCAGAAAACAAATTCGAGCCAGACGTCGTAAAATTATACGGCAATTTTAGAAAAAAGAAAAATTATTATGGAATTCTTGACAAACAAGAAGTTCTAGAAAATTTATTAGGTATTACTATATCTCGAATATAAGTCAGCAGCTCAAAACATGACGACGAAAACACGTTAAACGATCAAACAAGTTACGCAACGCCCGGCGTTTGGACCATGATGTCATCCAAGGCAGTTAGACAGAGACGACCAACTGACCGAGCGAAATGGAAAGTGGTCGAAAGTCAAACGGTCAGCGAATTGTAATAATAATTGTTCTGAGGGGAATTGTAATACTTAGGGGGAAAAAAAGCAAGTTTCTAGCAAAAACTTTTGAAATAGTAGTCACATATTTTGGAAACTATGACTCATCAGCACCCTAGCATTATCCCGTTCTTCACAGGGTCCACTTACCTAACCTGAAGATTTGACAGGTCCGGTTTTTATAGCAACAACTGCATGTCTGACCTACCAACCCGCGAAGGGAATACCTGCTCAATACAGGTTAGATCACATACCTCCGAAAATGCATTGCTCGGGAATGTGGGTTTCCTCACGATGTTTTCCTTCACCGCTGCGCACGTGATAATCGTTAATGATTCAAACATGAATTCGAAAACAAATTCGACAATCATTGGTTTATACCTATGCTGGATTCGAACCTGCAACCTCAAAGCCTAAGCCTATTGAAAAGTGTACGAATAAAAAATATAACCTTTCATACATAATATTATGTTGTTTAGAGCCATTTGCAATTCCTATTTGCAAAACAAATTTGTATGTATAAACTTGTAATTAGAGGAAACCACACTCATTTTAATGTCGATACTATCGAACTTGATGGATTTCAAGGTGAGACGAATTCGTAATAACGACTGGCACAGATGATTATCGGTATTAAGCACGTTAACAACCTCCGTGGTCCAGTGGTTGAGCGTTTGGCTCACGATCCGGAGGTCCAGGGTTCGATTCCTAGTGTCAGGATTAGTACTGAGCCACCAAAGGCCCATGACATGACTATGTAACGATTACGCACTTACACCAGTAAGTGGTAACCGGGACCAACGGCTTAACGTGCCTACTTAAAAATTACACTACGAAAATCATAAGAGTCTTCTATCATGTGAGTCGTGAGGTGGATTACCAACCTCATCAACCCTGGTGTCAAGGCTATTAATGAACCGCCAAAGGCTCATATATCGACTATTTACTTACATCAGTAAGTAGTAACCGGAACTAACGCCGAAGCACGGATCATCTTACTATCGGACAATCAGGTGATCAGCCTGTAATGTCCTAACCAAACTAGGGATCACAAAGTGATTTTTGTGATATGTCCCCACCGGGATTCGAACCCAAGACCTCGGGATCGTGAGCCCAACGCTCAACCACTGGACCACGGGGGCCGTTTAATAGTTTGTGCAATATACACCGTTCATAGTTTAGCACTTACTGAGGTGATTTAGCTCATAAACTAAATTATTGTATTTGTGCTATAACTACTATGGAGCGACAAGTTCACTACTAAACAAAACCTGCCTAAAACAAAACAAAAAAACTAGGTAAGTACTAGACTACCTTGAACAAAACCTAGGAAACGTGACCGAAACAAAACTAAATACGAATTACAATATTAATGAACGTACTCCCACGCATACTGTAATAGTCCATTAAATAGACAAAAAGCTGCAAACATACGCTAGTGGGCTAGTCAAAGCGGAAACTCAAGGTCAAGGCCGCTATGCAATTTACTTCGTTATGGTAAACGACATAGGATTGCTAAACTATAGAAAACTACGCAATGTACCGTTGTTATAATGATCCATAAGGTGTCGCTACCTTAAGTATTTACGTATACATCTTTGCGATAATATTTGTTTATGTACACTATTTCTATTAGACTAATTTGGTATTATATTATAATGTATGTACACCATTAACACATGTTTATGGAACACGATGTTCGTGCGTCACCCAACAGGGTCCACATAATATCAGCGTCGTGGTTCACGCCGCGACTTGTGCTGAGTGAGGCCCTTTTATCTCAGGACGTCCACCACCACCTTAAGATCATTTCGACAAACATCTGTCTTGGTTTTTTGTAATTGTTTTAGTGGAAATTTGATATGATGTTGTTGTCTTTTTTTTTGTGTGTGGCGCCCTTTTATAATAAACTATTGTTATTCTATTCTACTGTTGAGTGTTTTTAAATTTTAACAGTTCCCCATACTATTTCAGTAAACAAACATAATATATTATTGTGGTAATATTTTTATACTATAACCCTTTGCGCAGCGTTAAATGCAAAATCATAGTTATATTTATTTTATTCGCTACAGATCGGAAATAAGAAAACATAGAAGAAATTATTTTCATTCAAAAGTGCCTTTTTCCAACTGGTTGCTTCCCCCGCAATCTTGTTTTTTGTCTGGATGAAATTGCTCTAAGTATAAGGCCGCCATTTGCCATGCCATGTTGGCCACTAAGTTAAGAGTCTTTGGTAAATATTTCCTTTTATTTTGGTGCAATAAAGTATATTTGTTGTTTATTTGTTTTTGCGATTGCTCCACCGACAAGAGCGCGGCTCTTAAATAGAGAGAGAGAGAGAAAGTATATTTGTATTTGCTGCTCTCTTTCGTTACTCATCCTTCAGACGGGATACACTCCACGTTGCCCTTACATTTTATAGCAATTTATCACGAATTTTAGCTGGACTGAACATTCAAAAGTGCTTTGTTTTGGACCGGACGAACAAATGACAGACGCCACGTAGAACCACTCACTACAAAGAGAATCGCCATAGCGGTCGACGTTTGTGACGGTTCGGACACTCGCTGTCAAAGTCATAATAATTCCTTTGTATATCGTAAAAATAATGAGAATTAAATTTTTGACACTTCTCTATGTTAATATTACGGTCGATTGTAAAATAAAGCCGCATTTTGCACAATAAACTTACTTTATGATAATACGAAAACTCACGAAAGAAGTTCCGTGGTCAGAAGTTCCGTGCTGCAGATTCTGCATAGAATTATTCATTATGACTTGTCAATTAGTTCCATTAAAATCCATGGACATTTTTCGTGGCGCGTACTATATTTTATAACCGGGTATTATCGTAAGAAATAGTCTTTGTTTTGTAGTATAGAAAGGCGGAAAGGATAGAATAGAAACTAAAATATTCCAAGCAGCCAAGCAACGAATGGCGAGTCTTGGCTTGGCTTGTGACCTCACATATGTTAAGTGTCTGCGTTCTACGAAAGAGGTTAGTGGTTTGGAACACCGGTACTACTTATATACAGCTTGACTTCGTGGAACGGTTACTAATCTTGGATTGGAAGCACTTTGAAAACTTAGCGAATGAAAACTATTGAACTGACACCAGGGTTGATGAGATTGGTAATCCACCTTATAACCCGCACGATAAAAAGAAGAATCTATATTGAAATATAATCACTAATTCTACTGAACTAGACGTTCTGTTTTACAGTATGTCAATAATCCTGAAAAGTGAAGCACATGCGCTGTTTTTAATTAAAGTGTCAATGCACACAATACATCATTTAATCGGAACCAAAAAGGTTAACCAGTTCCAATTACGAACATCCGATCAATATCGTATTATACGTATAATTTGAGGGATACGCTCTTTCAAACTTTTACACTAATAATAATAGTGTGACACAACATTTAGAGTAAATTGTCTTAAGGGGCCTCTAAGTGTTGGCTTCGGCCCCACGCACGCCTTGCAAAAGTCCGGGACTCGACTGGCCCGAGATATGGAAACGACATACATAATAATAAAAATCATTTATTTCCAAGCAGATTTGTACAAATGTGTAGTGGTGCACTTAGATAAAACAGAAGACAAATATGTATATAAATTATCTCCTATCGTGTGGGATGTGAGGCGGAGTACCAACCTCATCAACCCTGGTGTCAGGGTTACTATTGAGTCGCCAAAGGCCCCTGACATGGCTCATTTTATACCGGGATCAACGGCTTAACGTGCCTTCCGAAGCATGGATCATCTAACTTTCGGACAATCAGGTGATCAGCCTGTAATATCCTTACCAAACTAAGGACCACAAAGTAATTTTTTGTGATATGTCCCAACCGGGAATCAAACCCAGGACCTCCGGATCGTGAGCCCAACGCTCAACCACTGGACCACGGAGGTCGTCGTATACAAATTAATTGTCGAACTGTGATCCCCAAACTAATCTAAAAGCATGTATCTTGGAGATCCGCTTCGACCAGACAATTTGAGTTGTTTGAGTACAGTCAATTTATAAAATTTGAATATGTTACTTTTGAATACAAAAAAAAACAGGAGCATCGAAACAGACCAGCTATTAACGGTCGTTAATTTTCATGGCCACTTAAACAGATAAGTTTAAAATACGATGTACTATTATTATTGTACTGTAAAAAAACAGGTTGGAAAAATGAAGCCCCAAAACTAGAACGAACATTAGGTATCTATCTAAACAAATAGCTGCCTAAATATTTTGAATAAGTATCTACTAAATCCTCCTCTAAATACCCTCTCCGGTTGAATGAGAGGAGGCCTGTGCCCAGCAGTGGGACGTATATAGGCTATTTATGTATCTACTAAATCTAAAAAAGAAAATAAATAAGCAAATATGAGAGTTTATCCAGCCGAGGTATAAAATATGAATTGATGATAATTATGATGTTAAAATCTAAATTTTGATGCTACCCGAGTAATTCTTCTTCTTATCGTGTGGGTTGTGAGGTGGAATACCAACCTCATCAACCATAGTGTCAAGGTTATTATTATATTGAGCCGCCAAAGGCCCCTAACATGGCTCATGTAAAGACTACATACTTACATCAGTAAGTAGTAATCGGGACCAACGGCTTAATGTGCCTTCCGAAGCACGAATCATCTTACTTTCGGACAATCAGGTGATCAGCCTGTAATGTCCTAACCAAATTAGGGATCACAAAGTGATTTTTGTGATATGTGCATCGGGATTCAAACCCGAGACCTCCGTATCGTGAGCCTAACGCTCAACCACTGGACCACGGAGGCCGTCATTAACAGAATTTATTGCTTTAATAAGCTGTACTGTCGCTTAATATAGTAAAACAACTTCTGTTTTATCTCTACAAAAATGTGCTTATTACAAGTTTTTTTTTTAATAATACAAGTGTCCTTCTCATCAATCATACACGAGATATAACGTACATGTGTCAATACAAAAGCTTTTGAAATCATCAATCAATACCTCTACAGCTTTGTTTCGATTGTCTCACGATAGGCTAAAAATGTGAACAGATATATTGTAAATAGCACAGTGTACACACTGAAAACACATAGATTATTTTCCCATACAGACAATATTCATTTCTCTAACTTTTATGCCAGTTCATATCAACTTTACGACGTTATTTTTTGATATCTACATCTTGACCGGGCAAGTGAGATTGTGGTAAAACCTATAGTAAGATAATATTAATAGTTCTTCACGAAGAGTAATATACATGGTAAACAAGCAGCGCCAAATATGGCGGACTACTCATATTCCTTACTGCAAAAAGTCCCATATAAAATTTCAAGGGAGCAGAATTCTAAAATTCTCCATACAAACTTACACCCCTCATTTTGGGGACGTGCGGGGGTCAGAAAGAGACAAAAAGTAGCCTATGTCACTTGCCATCCCTTCATCTATCTCCACTTTAAAAATCACGTCAATTCCTCGCTCCGTTTTTCCGTGAAAGACGGACAAACAAAGAGACTCCCACACACTTTCCCATCTATAATATAAGTACTTCATCATCATCAGCCCATTAACGTCCCCACTGCTGGGGCACGGGCCTTCCCTATGGATGGATAGGGAGATCGGGCCTTAAACCACCACGCGGGCCCAGTGCGGATTGGTGGTTATTAACGACTAATAACGAACACGAATACGAATATAAGTACTTATGGATAACAATTTGAGTATTACCATTTTTCATCTCGTTATATTTAAAAGGTCCTGTTCTTGAACTAGTGATAAGACTTGTTTAATCACGGCACGATAATGGTCTGCTAGTCGATGACATCATAGCTATTACCGCGGCGACTCGCGGAGAATACAAATGGCCCACTATTTTTGTAGCATTGTAGTGTGTAATCGGCTTCGATTGTATCACTGTCGATAAGTAGTTCGTTTCATATCATCATCACCATCACCAGCCCATTAACGTCCCCACTGCTGGGGCACGGGCCTTCCTTATGGATGGATAGGGAGATCGGGCCTTAAACCACCACGCGGGCCCAGTGCGGATTGGTGGTTATTAACGACTGCTAATGCAGCCGGGACCAACGGCTTAACGTGCCTTCCGAAGCACGGAGGAGCTCGAGATGAAAACTTTTTTCTGTGGTCACCCATCCTATGACCGGCCTGAGGGCCTATGAGGAGCTCGGTGGCGCAGCGGTAAACGCGCTCGGTCTGCGATTGTTGAAGTTAATCGACTTTCGTTTCATATCAACACAAGATTTTAGGGCAAACGTCGTATTGACGTCATCAATAAATACAGTAAACCATCGTATATATTATGTTATTCATTATGATTTAATTCGTAATAAAAATTCGAAAAGAAATCAAAAATTAAAATTGATATTGATTTTTGATCATTTTACACTGGTTTTTATTTCTAGATTAGCATTTTATTATTTATCTATAACTCAGTTAATTACCCAAATTTATTTAATTCAAAAATAAGAAAGAATATTATACAAAACGACAAATATGATTGAAAGATTTGAATCGCACGGATGATGGCAGTGTCCATAATTTCAAGGCAATCTGGTCTGTATTTGTTGTTCTATGTTATCTACGTTTATTTATGATTGTACTTAGGTAATATATAAACTATAATATAACTATATGTATATAGAAGCAGTAAATTGCTGTTTACATGTTTCGGGATTTAGCAATCATGTGTGAGAAATATTAAGTATTCTAAAGGTCAAACCTGTCAGTCTGATCAAAGGGGAAAGAGTAATCGATAAAATATCAACATTGTGAAGCAAATCAGAGGGTCTTTATAGGCCACATAGAAGCAATTAATCTAAAAAGCAATATTGAAATTTTCACATTTGCATATCTAAAAGTAAGTGCGCAGTATTGCTTTTTTAGACGTACCTATTACCTATGAATTGGGCAGTATCGATTTACACAAATTACTTTTCACTAAACGTCAAATGATCGCTCACCAGAGGCTCTGTAGATGGCGTTGTACCTATAACTTTAACGTGATAATTACCTACTTTCTCATTACTTGGGTACATATTTATTCCAAAATACAATCTAATGGCAGAAGTATATATAAAAATAATTGTTATTAAAACACATAATAACGGGTTCTTACCGCGTTTAAATGGGGATATGAGACTCCCGACATCATGGCACTTGCAACAGTGTCGAAATATCGGGAGTCTCATATCCCCATTTAAACGCGGTAAGAACCCGTTATTATGTGTTTTAATTATGATAATAACCGCGTAAACTGAAAACAATGTAAAATAATTGTTGCTTGATATTTGGATTACATTATGTATCAGAATTATGTTGCTACCTATATTGCTTCACTTTATTTTGATCAGAATAATAATGGGTGGAAGATGTAATTGTGCCTGGGTGTAATATAAAGGGTTACCATTTATACCCAAAGACAAAGATAAAAGATGCGTATGTCTGTCGTCGTGGAGATCCTTGGGGGAGGCCTATGCCCAGCAGTGGGCGTCATACGGCTGATGATGATGATGTCTGTTATCCATGAAATTAGAAGGTTAAACGAAGAAAAATCTGTACAGCGCCATCTATATTGTTTTCGTGGAACTCGTGACGAGGCATGCATGTGCTACGCATGTATTAAACATAGCGAGGCGTGCGGCGCATGCATGGCATGCGAGGCACATGTCAGGCAATGTTTACCACCGCCTTAAAAGAGGCTTTGTAAGAAACCTGTCTATTTTATAATTAGAATCAATTGGGAAAATACATGTGTTTATTAGTTGAGAGGATTTTAAAAAATGAAGCAAAACGCAATCACAGCGACATACTTGCTAAATGACCAAATTTTAATGTCTGAAAATAATATTTAGCACAGTGGGTAAGTAAATAACTCATTCATCGATTTTTTTTTGGGACACATCACGAATATCACTTTGTGATCCCTAGTTTGGTTATAGGACATTACAGGCTGATCACCTGATTGCCCGAAAGAAAGATGATCCGTGATTCGGAAGGCACGTTAAGCCATTGGTCCCGGTTACTACTTACTGATGTAAGTTAGAAGTCGTTACATGAGCCATGGCAGGGGCCTTTGGCGGCTCAATAGTTACCCTGACACCAGGGTTGATGGAGTAGTGGTAATCCACCTCACAACCCACACGATAGAAGAAGCACAAGTTGCCAGAAGATAACTTAAAGCACTTTGTCTAACAAGACGATATAAAATATCAATGTATATCGAGATTACATAATTATTATTATTATATCAAAGAACGTCACATAAACCGCATGTCGCCACAAACTCGGGGATCCTTCACACACATTGCAGTCCAGTGAAGCCGTGAACTAACTCTTGCGCCGCTGCGGTTATCGGGGAAGCGATATGCGTATGCGCAGGTAATGTAGCGTACCTACTCGCGTTAGTAACGGTAAAGCAGATAGCGATTGAAGTGAAAACTGTGGAGTAGCGGCGGATAATGCTGATATAGGTTTTTGAATATGTTTTATTTATGTAGGTACTTATGCAAGTCTAATTCTGGACAGTAATAATGTACTTATATAAACAAACAGTAGAGTTCTTTTTTTACGTGACTTATTGTAAATTTGCCGCAGATGGCATTAACTACGTGGCCGGACAAATGAGGAGCGCTGAAGGCTCTCACCCGGTACAACGTTTAAGACAACAGGCCTGAGGGTGCCCAGTTGGGCGCGAACCTCGGCTCAGGGCGTCGTCTGAGAGGAAAATATTTGAATAATCGACTCTAGTGGGTCGATAGCGACAAGCGCTGTATGAGGGAAATCGTCGACCACGCCGGCGGGGCCACTATGCAGTAGAGTTCGAATCCCGGCTCGGGCTCTAAACCACTGGATTCGACTTTATTGATGAATTGAATTCATGTTTGGATCATACATAATTGATATCGCGTAGTTTCCGGGATTTGTGCCTAGTTAACGGCGATATGCTCGCCACGTCGTCCCAACTATTATTCAAATTCAAAGATATCTTTAATCAGTAGGTAACATTCAGTTACACTTTGAATCCTCATTTTGTAGCATGGAGAATACTACACCGACAAGAGCGTGGCTCTTAAATTAGTAATGATGAACATCCTAGTAATATTTAAAATGGGAAGATTCATCGCATTATTCATAGAGAAGGAAAAACAATAGGTCAACCTTACAAAGTACTGAATTCCTGCTAAACCCACAACCATAGACACCTCAGAAACACATTAGGTAACTGTAGGTGTTTATAAATGATTCAGAACTTCTGAATCGATAAATCATTCTTACAAGTTCTAATGACGAATACTCGTGGTTGGTTAGTAGGGCTCTGTTAATTGGAGAATTAGGGCAGTTGAGGAATTTGATGGAATTCAGAAACGCTGACGTCATTTCTTCAATATAGCTTTGGGAGTAGATAAAAAACAATGAGAATAATCCCTTATGCCCTTTCCGATAAGATGAAATATACTATAGGCGACAGTCTTTCACCACACGGCCCCGTTATCGATCCCGCTGCCTTGATCATGATTTCCCTCATTCAACTATTATCGCTACCAGCCCACTAGGGCCAATATATATATTTTTTAATATAATCTCTTACATCCCGAGCTGAAGTTCTCGCCCATCTGAGCACCCTCAGGCCTGTTCTCTTAGATTTTAATACAGAGTGAGTGCCCTTAGCGCAAAAAAGTCACTACACCCCATAGGATAGTCATTTCCATATTTAGTCATTTTACATTCATATGCATAATTAATTAAGTCATTATCCGCTTGTTCGTCTGAATGTAATGACATCATTCTAGTCAATTACATTGCAGTGACCACATTTACGTTGTCACTGCTAGCAAAAGCAATAAAAATTGATCGTTTTGTTGCGAACACATAAACATGTGGTTTTATAGTCAACTTGCGAGTAATAGCATTAATTGAAATTGCTGTTTAAGTAATAGCTAAGAGGAGAGTATCTGCTTTACGAACTAAAAAGAACTCTCTGATACTGACCTGAATGAAATAATGTATCTTTTTCTTGGCGTTACTAATTAATTATACATTTGCCGCACATGGCATTAACTACTTGGCCGGACAAATGTGGAGCCGGACAAGTGTGGACAAATGTGACGCACGTAATGAACACCATGACAACTGGGACTAGTAACAAAGTAAAATTTTGCTAAAGGTTAACTGAATTTATCCCAAATTATGAGAGAATAATGAATCATAATACAGTTAAAATATACACTAAATATAGTACCAGTGAGTGCTTCTTTTTTATTTAGGGGCCTTTAACAAACTTTGTTATGCCAGCCCCATCGATCAAGACTGTCTAGTACTGATAAAAAATATTTTAATTCATGCCCCCACCCACAACAGCCTAAGATGTGAAGCTGTTGTGAATGAAAGCATAAATCAAATATGATTCTCTACTCGTAGGCTCTGGTAAAATGGCCTCCAAGACAGCTATCAAATTGTTTAATTTCAACAATAAAATAATACACTCTGCAAATAATAATATTATCTACTTTTTAAATAAAAACATGATGCAATTTATAGGAGTGAAAAAACACGATATCTCGGTAAATACTTGTGCAAACCAAACACTAGATAAGAAGTAAAATTTTAATCTCCATGAGTCTGTTTAGTAATTAAAGAATTTCAAGAGCTAGATAAAAAGCGTATGCGATGCAGATACTGATAATGCAGTTTTATTTATAATATTTCTTTTTCCACGATCAGATCCAGGATCTTTTAAAGACAGGTCAGGTCAAGAGTACTTGAAACCGGAGAACATGCATGAAGTCTTTCAAAAGTAGAAGGAGCGAAATTGGTGCGTTAACAAGTGGAATTTCGTGGTGTCTGCCTACCTCAACCGGAAAAAGACGTGATCGTATGTATGTATTTCTCTGCGGTCCGAGTCAAGAATTTTTTGATACAATTTTCCTTTTGTGAGCACAGGTAGTACAGTACTATAAAAACAAAAATCTTTCTTGCGTACCCTATCCCGTCCTTAATCTCTATCGACATACGCAAAGCCAAAAGTCAGCATACATGCATAATATCACACATATTTCCCCCAGAAGTATGCAAAAACCACGGAATTCTAAGTATTCATTACGTCTCCAACACACCTCTTTCGCTATCTCTCATCAAAATATTTATATATGTCGTGGCCAGATCTTAGAATTGATCTTTTAATGAAATAGCCAGTCAGGCAACTCTTGGCATGCCTTTTTTTGAGCTTGATCACAGGATCGAGTCAGACAACTTCTTCCGTCTAATCCTTATTCTTCTGACGCTAAAAAATATTTTTGAAAATAACCGAATTCTTTTAGAGGAAACATTACAACTTAGATCTAAAATTAGTTTTAAACACGTTACGTAATATTGTTTACGGCCAAGCTTGGAGTGTCAAGGCTGCGACCTTTTGACATCACACCGATGTTCACTATCACTAGTCATCACGTCTAACACATGACCGATATTACTGTGCGTGTAATTAATGAGTAATTGGCCATTCAATTGCTTTGAAGCATCTGTAATATGCCTACCGTTGAATGAGGAGAAAAAAGGTGGAAAATAATGAGATTTTACTACCTTTTATTAAATTTGTCACTACTACGCAGTTCGGTTGCATTTTGAGGATCTGCATGCACTCTGTCCTTTTGAGTTTATGGGCGTGAGATTATGGTAAAGGTGCTATGTAAGTAGTTATAATATTATTCACTTCGATGCCCATTATTCAAAAACTACTCGATGTTTTAAATAAAACTTCTGCGATAAGAAACTGTGGTGAAATTTACTTTATAACAACTATATTACCTCTTATTTCAGCGATGTGAGAATCATACTCCGACCTGCTCCTGACATATTCCACTCTAGGCGCATTGTGCAGCGTCTGGTGCTTGTATTCAGTATACCACTCATGCTGAGGGGAATCTGGCCTGTCGTCACTGCGTTCCGTCACTGTCCGTTTCACGGTCACCCTTTCAAACTTGACAAATCGTACCCCAGTAGCCAGGTCGCCCTCTTCGACCTGCTGCTCGACCCTCTCATACCCCTCAACCGGTTCCACATGCCTCAGCTTATAACTCGGAAAAGATCCTTCGTAACTTCTCGTCGGAGATTCAGTGTCCCTCGTCTGTTTCAGTTTAACTTCGATTTTGGGCGATTCAGGTCGCCTCTTGCGCTGCTCTAAGCGGCGCTCTATGTCGTCCACATCGGTGGTAGCATCGACGGTGTCGCTGCTGGTATGTCCTGACCAAACTTTTTCAAAGAAATTGACGCGGTCGCGGAGACCGCCTTGCGACGGGGAGTCGCGGCCGTCTGACATAGCGACATGACCTCTCTGTGTGGAGGCTCGCTCGATACTGGCTGTTCGCAAGTTGGAGGCTCGCGCGCAATACGCACGCGCGGAACCCACGTGTAGGCGCTAGACGTCTCCTAGACGAGTTGAGCTTTCGTGTGCTTTCGAAACTCTACTTTTCATGTTACTGACTGCTACGCCTCGAAGTGCGTCTACTTAAATTCGGTTTTTGATGCGTACTGACGTCATTCCTTTCACTTAGCTTAAAACAAACTACTTCACCATTTGTTTACTTACAACAACACCAACCAAAACAAACTTCAAGTTTATAAATTATATACATTAACGTCGGTAAAATGCTTGGCTTTAAAAGTACGAAGCGAACGTGTATCCTTGAATTAGAACGACAAGTTTATCATTGACATAATTACAGTATCACTCGAATCAACGTTATCTTTGATAATGCAAAATTATATAAGACGGTTTTTATCGTTTGCGCTACTTGCATCGACAGGTATTATCGTTTCCGTATATCAAATTTCGACAGGCGAAAGAACCACAAACGATCAGCCCCATACGATGCTTTTAACCCAATAAACTTCTTATGGGCTGTAGTCACGGAAAAAAGTTTTGCATGCCCCTCCCTAATAAATACGTAGGGAGAAGTTTTGTTATTTTTTTACTAACCGTCTTTCGGAAGGCACGTTAAGCCGTTACTCCTAGTTACTACTTACTGATGTAAGTAAGTAGTCGTTGCATAAGCCGTGTCAGGGACCTTTGGCGGCTGAATAATAACCCTGACAGTATTGGTTGATGGAATTGGTAATCCACCTGACAACCCTGATAGAAGAAGAGTTTGTGTGTGAAGCTCCCCTCAATTAACCGGAGGAAGTATGGAGTATACTCCACCACGCTGCTCCATTGTGGGTAGGTGGAGATGTTCTACGGATAATAGCTTAACGTGCCTTCCAAAATAACAATTAATAGACTTAATTACTAGTACTGTATTACATTGTGTAGGGATGATTAAACTACAAAAAACATAAAATCGCAACATTTATAGTACCTCTACCTACCTCTTAGGGGACACAGGCGTGATGTCCATCATAGACCCTCATATCATTATCCTCAGATCATAGACCCTTTCAGGCGCAACAAAATAGAAGTTTAAAAGAGAGAATTCCTTCTCTTTTCAAATAGTAACATCAGTATCATTAAGGTATTCACTAGTGCTGTAGTAACATTTATTAATTAGAAGTTCTTTTATTATTTTAATAATGATTTTGTCACTTTTTCTTCTTTTAATATGTTAGTCAGTTTTTTATAAAAAAAAACATCTATAGGATTCAATTATTTACTCTTTGCTACCTTGTTATTCTACAAAGTTATGGTCTATTATTTAGATCATCAGACGATGCAACGCCAGAAGGCGATTCGATAGAAGGTAGATTCAATCTCCTGATTAAAGGTCTGGGTTGCAATTTATAGAATAAAATCGCTATACAAAGCCCCATAAAGTTGCGTTCCTCTTGCCCGACCTAGTTATGGTATTGGTATTAAGTCTATTATCGTTCATAACATCATCATCAGCCCATTAACGTCCCCACTGCTGGGGCACGGGCCTTCCCTATGGATGGATAGGGAGATCGGGCCTTAAACCATCACGCGGGCCCAGTGCGGATCGATGGTTATTAACGACTGCTAATGCACCCGGGACCAACGGCTTAACGTGCCTTCCGAAGCACGGAGGAGCTCGAGATGACAACTTTTTTTTGTGGTCACCCATCCTATGACCAGCCTTTGCAAAAGTTGCTTAACTTCAACAATCGCAGACCGAGCGCGTTTACCGCTGCGCCACCGAGCTCCTCAATATTTTCCTCAGTATTATCGTTACTCCTACGATTTCACTTGACAGACACAAAACATGATATACCGGCTTGATTTCTTACTATGGTCACACCCCGAACATTTCGTATAGACAACTTCATTCTCCGCATTTAGACACATAAGATGGCCCATTATGCGCGTAATAAGTCATGACTATACTAGCCAACCTTGCACCTTCCAGAAGCTCAGAAGCCTCCTGGGGCTTCACAGACTTCACGGAGCGACCTTGTTTGCTGTAGGATTTGCATCATCGCATTCCAGGATGATGTGAGAGGCAGTTTCTTCTGCCTCCAGACAGCCTCTACAAAGTGGGCTGTCTGTAATGCCTATGGTAAATAGATGTCTATTAATGGGCTGTGACCAGTAATAGTGCCCACCACTATTCGGAGGTCTTTTCAGTTCAAGCTGAGCAGTTTTTTTGTGAAAGGCTTGGATATTGACGGGGCATCGTTTTACACAGACACCACATATTGACATTATCGTACACGCGCATCTATGTATGTGACGTCCATACGATTCAAGTCTAAACTATGTTCGAGGGGGGTGAGGTAAACCTGGCTCCGACGCTGAGGGGGAACGGAAAGTTGCCGTTCTATAGGTACCTAATATTATTCCTTAATCTATTGTTACTCTTTTTATCATATCATAAACTGCCTATATAGGTACGTCCCACTGCTGGGCACAAGTCTCCCTTCAATTATGCGCTGCTACACTGTAGGTTGGTAAAGGTGTTTACTGCTAATTGCCAAGACCAACGGCTTATGCCAAGACAATCCGGTGATTCAAGTTTGAAAAGTCCCTACCAAATAAAGGACAGTCTTACAAAGTGATTTCGACAATGTTCCCACCTGGAATCTAACCCAAACCTCCAGATCGTGAGCCTACAACTTTTAAATAATATTTCTTGTCTATTTTATCATTAGCGTGAGCATCTGATGACAATAGACACGATTTCATGCCCTTGGGAATCAGAAATCAGAATCATTTATTCAACGTAATTATCATGGATAAACTGGTCGAAGGTGAATTTAATATTTTTAAATTTCGCAAGGTGTTATGGCTGAAACTAAAATAATGACAACATCCAAACATCCAGCAAACTATAGACCTGTTAAACTGAATGACAACATATTAGAAAGAGTTGATAGTTTCAAATATCTTGGAAGTATAATAAATAGTGACTCTAGATGCACACAAGACATAATAGCCAGAGTTGCAATAGCCAAACAAGCATTTAACAGGAAAAAATACATTTTGAAAACCAAAAACATATCATTAAAAATAAGGAAACGGTTTATTAAATCATATATTTGGAGCATTGCACTCTATGGAAGTGAAACGTGGACTATGACACAGAGAGACAGAGAGAGATTGGAAGCGTTTGAGATGTGGTGTTGGCGAAGGATGGAGGGTATAAGCTGGACTGGTGTCAAATGAAAAAGTGCTGGAAAGAGTTGAAGAAAAGAGAACCATATTGAAGACTATAGAGAACCGGAGAGGAAATATGATTGGCCACCTGATACGACACGATTCATTTATAACAAACATTATAGAAGGAAAAATTGAAGGGAAGAGAGGAAGGGGTAGACCTAGGATAACATTTATGAAACAAATAAAAGAGAAGGTGCAGGTCGTGTCGTATCGGGAGGTGAAGGTTTTGGCGGGAAGAAGAGAGGAATGGCGGTTACTCCACCGACAAGAGCGCAGCTCTTAAATAGAGAGAGAGAGTTATGGCTGAGGAAAAGAAATGACAAGAAACTGCAACAGCAATCTTTGAAATCAATTAATTTAATATTTGGAACACATTTAACTCCAGGCATTTATACGATTTAGGTAAACATCATTAATAAGCTTTTTTATATAAAGTAGTAATCTTAACATGAGTTTTAAGTTTACCTATTTACTGACAAATTCAAAATATTTACCTATTTAGTATTTTATTGTAAAAACGTACACCTACATTTATTGACCAAATTGTAACTTTTAATATCAATCTCTTACGGGTGCAGTTTTTCGTACTCTACGACAGCAGCGAACAAAACAAAGACTTCTCGCTCTAATTCAACTGCGGGACAACTGCGCATGGCATAACCTCATTCTAAGAAGCTCTCCCCTATATCATTGTATCCAAAACATCAAAAGGTATTCCATAAAAGATCACTAACGTCCAAACATTTCACAGGAAAGACCAACAAAGTGTAATGATCGGACACGTAATAATTCTAGTAAGTAATCACCTCATTCAAATGTTACGAAAATCAGCTGTGTATTTGCGTCCCTTCTCATCGTATTGTTGGCATATCTATCTGTCTCTAGTGACGCAGGGCCAAAGCCCTTTTGCCCTTGACTGGTGTCCTCAATTGAGGAACTGCGCAACAGACTGTGACCTATTTTAGCCCTTCCCAAATTTCAACCGACGCCATGTGAATGACTCTGGAATTAGCATCACGTGGAGTTATTTTTACGTGCAAATATTTTGACAATATTTGGGTATGTAGGTTGGTACCTGAGAAAGATTAAAATAAGACAGAAGGGTTAGATATGAACTAACCAAAACTAACTAGGTTTTAATAGCGATGATCGGAGTGGGGTTAAATTACTTTGTGAAGTTTGGATACGACATTGCAGGTTGATCATCCGATTGTCCAAAATTAATATGATCCGGGCTTCGGAAGGCAGTCAATCCTGGCTGCTACTTACTTAAGTAAGAATGAAGTCATTACAAAAGCCACCTATAATTGATTTTTGATTGACTGATTGATAATTAACAATAAGGCCGCTGTTCGTACTGTTGCTAAATGTTTGTAAGTATGTTTTGTTTGTATTCAATAAAGGACATATGATTGGATTTGATTTAAAAGGCAACATTGAAGCAATTCATCTAAGAAATTGTTATTTGACAATGTTGATATTGCGCACTTACTTTTACATAGGTACGCAAATGACAAATTGCAGTATTGCTTTTTAGAAAAAATATATTACAAACTACTACTACTACAACTTTACTATTATAATGAAATATATTTAAAATTATTTATTAGATATTATTGCTATTTAGATAAATTATATTAGATAGATTCAAAAATATTAGATCTAACTTAACTCTATTTACAAGAAAATTGAATGAGTTGTTAACTAAAAGATGTTATTATACGATAGATGAGTTTTTGAATGATAAATTGTAATGACACAATGTTCCAATTTGTCATGTAAAAAATCATTAATTTTATTCTGAAATTAATGCTCAATAACTGTTTCCATTTACCTATTGTCGTATTTTTCATGATGCATGTATTTATATAGATAATATACTATGTACTTATTTAAAATTTTGTGCGCCGCAAGGCAAACATGAAGAACTTATAATGTGAACACTGTCATCTGTATTTATATTACTCATGTTTAAGCAAATAAATTATCTTTATCTTTATCTTTAAAAAGCAATACTGCAATTTGTTATTTGCGTACCTACGTAAAAGTAAGTGCGCAATGTCAACAAATATCAAATAGCAATATTGCTTTCTTAGATGAATTGCTTCGAGATGGCCTGTTTGACTTCTTGAAACTATATAAATATGATGAATGTTATGGCCACAGTACTTATATTCAAATTCAAAAAATATCTTTATACAGTAGGTAACATTACACTTTGAATCGTCAATTTTTACATAACGAACGTCTCATCCGCCTAAAACTACTGCAGGCTAATATATACAAATGTGACTTTCATACCTATTCACATGATTCTCAATTCTAAACTTTAAATTATGAATACTAGGTACTTCAAATAAGCATTCTAGGTTGCAAGTTGAAAAACATTGAGACGCTACGTGATTTCTATTTGTTTATCCTTAGCTTCAAGAGAAACTGGTATCAAGCTGACTATTTAGTATTCTACGCTAGTTTAAATACTTAATTTTTTGCTATAACAAGTGACAAATATGTGCATAGCACCACACCTCGATGCAATTAAGGCGAACGAGTATACGTAACATGCTTTATTTAAAAGTGTACCATAATATAAAGACAGATATTGAGATTAGTTTAAGTAATTAAAACACATAATAACAGGTTCTTACCGCGTTTAAAGTAGGGATCTGATTAGTTTAAGTATAGGAAAAAATATCAAAATCCGAAATCAACTAAGTAATTTTTAGAATCAAATACTTTACTGCGTTCCATATTGTGGTACATAGAGATAGCGCAGTGGTATACAGGATGTTAGTGACATCGTAACGAAAACTTTAAGGGATGCTTTAGACCATGATTCTGAGCTGATATCAAGTGAAATTTTCCGTCACAAAAGTATGGAACTAAAAATATAAAAAAAAGACATGAATTTACGACAGGAAATTTCACTTGATATCGACTCAGAATCATGGTCTGAATCATTCCCCTCAGTATTCGTTACGATGTCACTAACACCTTGTATGTAAACGATCTCATTATGCGCTCAGCATAGCATTTTTAATAATTATCAGTTCCATATTTTTGCTACGAAAAATTCCACTCAGAATCAAGGTCTGAATCATCCCACTACATTCGTTACGATGTCACTAACACCCAGTATAATTAGAAAGTTTTAGACGACGCATTGGCGCTGTATAAACACTGGAATTGCTACATGAAGATACTATATACAGGGTGTTAGTGACATCGTAACGAAAACTTTAAGGGGTGATTGAGGCCATGATTCTGAGATGATATCAAGTGGAATTTGCCGTCGCAAAAGTATGGAACTGAAAATAATTAAAAAAAAAACACAAAAATTTTCATGAATATTCAGACTGAAAATTCCACTTGATATCAACTCAGAATCATGATTTGAACCATCCCCCTCAGTATTCGTTACGGAATCACTAACACCCATACCTACTTGTATGGCTACCGTATGTACTTGTGCGGGGTGTAAGTGACATCGTAACGAATACTGAGGGGGATGATTCAACTGATTATTCTGAGTTAATATCAAGTGGAATTTTCCATCGCAAAAGTATAGAATTGAAAATAATTTTAAAAAACTAAAAAAAAATCATGAATTTTGCGACGAAAAATTCCACCTGATATTAACTCAGAATCATGGTCCGAATCATCCCCCTGAGTATTCGTTACGATGTCACTAACACCCTGTATACTTAATAAATAATGCTTATAAACATCGAGCCTGTATAGAAAGCAAAACCTTGGCCGAGTCTAGCTAGACACATAAAATACTGATGTAAATTGATGACTGGATGCAGAATGTTGCAATTATGGAGCCACAAGTTTTTCTAACGTATGCGCGTGCCTTGGGAGGTTTTGCTTTTATCTAGAAGCTTCAACAAGTGTCATTAATCACAGACATCTATAGATACGAGTATCGTATATACAGGGTGTTAGTGACATCGTAACGAAAACTTTGAGGGATGATTCAGGCCATGATTCTGAGTTGATATCAAGTGGAATTTTCCGTCGCAAAAGTATGGAACGGAAAATAATTTAAATAAGCTCTAAAATTTTCATGACTTCTCCGACAGGAAATTCCACTTGATATCGACTCAGAATCATGGTTTGAATCATCCCCTTCAGTATTCGTTACAGTGTCACTAACACCCATACCTACTTGTATGGCTACTGTATGTACTTGTATGGGGTGTAAGTGACATCGTAACGAATACTGAGAGGGATGATTCAGCTGATTATTCTGAGTTAATATCAAGTGGAATTTTCCATCGCAAAAGTATAGAATTGAAAATAATTTAAAAAAACTAAAAAAATTACATGAATTTTGCGACGGAAAATTCCACTTGATATTAACTCAGAATCATGGTCTGAATCATCCCTCTGAGTATTCGTTACGATGTCACTAACACCCTGTATATTGACGTGACTTATTGTAGATTTACCGCAGATGGCATGAACTACTTGGCCGGACAAATGGGGAGCGCTGAAGGCTCCCACCCGGGTTATAGTGACCACAGTCGTAAGTGCCTTATTGACAAATGAGATTGTTGTTAACGAAACCTCCTTATCTAAAGCTAGTTTCAAACCAGGTGAAGGTATGATCTCAATTTTAACCTGGATTGAAATTACTTGCGACTTCCAAGATTACGTTCCCCAAAAACCATATAGATGGCGTTGTACAGATAACGTGATAATTACCTATTTTCTCATTACTGGGGCACATAAAAAAAAAATATTCTAAAATACAATGTAATGGCATGTAGTCGTTACATGAGTCATGTTGGGGGCCTGTGGCGGCTCAGTAATAACTCTAAGACCAGGGTTGATGGGGTTGGTAATCCACCTCACAACCCACACGATAGAATTTCGTGGCGAGGCATGCATGGGTTACGCATGTATAACCATAGCGAGGCGTGCTGCGGATAGGTATGTTTAATTTAAAAGTATAGAAAATGTTCAGCTTGAAGACTACCAACTGGTTTTTTTATTAAGTAGTATATTCTGTCATTCGACGTAACAACACCGCACGTGCATTATTTGCAAGTTCCTTCACCTCAGGATTTACAAACTTTCTTCTAAAATCTTTTATGATAAAACCACACCTTGGTACACGAGAAATAAAGATCAATTCGTGTGAAAAAGTAACGTGGCAGGATCTTTATGATAATGAAGCCGAAGAGTGGGCGTGGTAGAATAACGTACGCGCATACTTTCAATACAAGTTAGGAAAATAAAAGGCTGGTTTTAAAGCTTTTGGTCGAGTTTTGGCCGGCGTAGTAACATAGTTACCCAAAACAGAAATAGCTATGACCTTGGTATTATTATTTAAGTACTTATTTTTTAACACTGACATTTGCAACATTACATAGTCTTATTATATCCACTTAGTTACAAATAAGATTCATATCACAAGAACTTAAAACTATTTCACATTGTGTTTACTGATATTATACAGGCTGTTAATGACATCGTAACGAAAACTTTGAGCATGATTCTGATTTGATATCAAGTGGATTTTTTCGTCGCAAAAGTATACGTAGAACTGAAAATAATGAATAAAGACACAAAAGTTTTCATGAATTTTCCGGCAGGAAATTTCACTTGATATCAATTCAGAATCGTCCCCCCTCGGTAGTCGTTACGGAGTCACTAACACACCCATAATACCTACCTGGACGTACTTGTACGGGGTGTATGTAAGTGACATCGTAACGAATACATAGAGGGATGATTCAGCAATATTTATAATAATTTATGATAATTCCGAGTTAATATCAAGTGGAATTTTAAATCGCAAAAGTATAGAATTGAAAATAAGTCAAAAAAATAACATGAATTTTGCGACGCAATATTCCCCTTGATATTGCTGTTTGACAGTTGTTTGCATTGCGCACTTACTTTTATATGCGCAAATGTCAAATTGCATTGCTTTCTAAGATGAATTGCTTCGATGTGGTCATTTTAACCCCCCTGTATGCAGTATTATTCTTCATACTATGACTCTAGTCCGGTGTTTCTAGTTTAGTTGTAACTTGACACTGTCTTCGCGGTCGTAGTCAGAACAATAGCTGGTAATTGAGACCGAGTGCATATTTACTATTATCTTATTAATTTATATAATGTACTTAATATTGTCGTTATTTACCATTTTATTACCGAGGAGAAGAAATAACTTTTTTTCTTCCGTTTGGAAGGTAAAATAGGCCATGGTAGTCCAGTTAAAAGAACGCTTGACTCTCATTATAAGGTCGCAGGTTCAATTCCCAAGACGGGCCTAAACAAATGATTTTAAAATTGTATTCGATTTCGTGTTTCGAAGGAAAACATCGTGAGGAAACCCACGCGGTTGCATTCGCAAGACTTGCGGGTTAGAAGGTCAGACAGGCAGTCGCTTCTGTAAAGACGGGACTGTCAGAACTTCAGGTTATGTAACCGGACCCTGTGTAAATCGGGAAAACGGGAAGTGGTGAGAAGAATTAACCTTTTTGTCCGAGATTGACAACGCTATGCTGATAAAACACAAAAAGTAGTAGAGTAGGTATACTCAAAAGTAAGTACTTAACTTACAAACTAATTGGTAAAACTCTATGACGCTGAAGAAACTATTATGCTTTAGCATGGTAGAGATGCTCTTATCGAATCGCTTTTTAAATTAATAGAATTTTTAGTTACCTACACTAAATATCAACAAAACAAAACCTACGAGTGATATCCTAAAAATCTTGCACATTTCCAACCAAAACAATCCCAAACATAAAACTAAATACAGAAATAACATCCAAATCTGGTTATAAGCTGCTGTAATAAATAAACCCAAGTATAGTGTACAAAGGGACTTCTTAACGCCTACATATGCGGTACGAGTATGCACAGAATAAGAGCAGACAAAACAGCAACCGGTTGGACCGGGCTAGAAATCTGAGCGACTATTGTACGGACCGGCAGTCTAGGTCACCTTTATGTCTAAGTGCTAAGCGTCTTGGAATAAGCTGTATTATATTAAAGCCGATTTAATCTTTTTTTTTTGACGTGACTTATTGTAGATTTGCCGCAGATGGCATTAACTACTTGGCCGGACAAATGGGGAGCGCTGAAGGCTCTCACCCGGTACAACGTTTAAGACAACAGGCCTGAGGGTGCCCAGTTGGGCGCGAACCTCGGCTCAGGGCGTCGTCTGAGAGGAAAAATATTTGAAAGAATTAATTGACCCTAGTGGGTCGATAGCGATAAGCGCTGAATGAGGGAAATCGTCGACCACGCCGGCGGGGTCGGTATCGGGGTAGAATTAATCGTATTTGAGGAGTTGTGGAGGAGCTCGGTGGCGCAGCTGTAAACGCGCTCGGTCTGCAATTGTTGAAGTTAAGCCACTTTCGCAAAGGCCGGTCATAGGATGGGTGACCACAAAAAAAAAGTTTTCATCTCGAGCTCCTCCGTGCTTCGGAAGGCACGTTAAGCCGTTGGTCCCGGCTGCATTAGCAGTCGTTAATAACCATCAATCCGCACTGGGCCCGCGTGACGGTTTAAGGCCCGATCTCCCTATCCATCCATAGGGAAGGCCCGTGCCCCAGCAGTAGGGACGTTAATGGGCTGATGATGATGATGATCGTATTTATAAAATTAGAGTGGCACAACGGGCTATGGTCCGAAAGACATACGACCGAAGGACGTAATATACGATCCCGACGACACGATTACTCTAGCCATAGAGGCAGCCAATCAGCTCGCGACACCAAACACTTCTGGACCCCAGCGTGGTCGACGATTTTCCTCATCGTCGATTAATTCTTTCAAATATTTTTCCTCTCAGACGACTGAGGCGGAGCCGAGCTTTGCGCCCAACTGGGCACCCTCAGGCCTGTTGTCTTAAAATTTGTACCGGGTGAGAGCCCTCAGCGCTACCCATTTGTCCGGCCAAGTAGTTAATGCCAATGCGACCAATCGAAAGATCGTAGGGACTAACCTCATCAAACCTCGTCTTAGAGTTAGTATTGAATCGCTAAAGACCTATTGACATAGTTTGTATACTTGAGTTGCTAAACAGTCAAATATAGACTGATTGATTATTCTCTTCACTGGAAACGTGCCCCTAGTCCCTGCTAGTAATCACGAACTGAACGATCGTAAAAGGAAGTGTACTCTAGCTATACTAAGAATTATTAAAATATTACATTGGCCCCGATTCCTGCAGACACATCCTAATTTTAAGTTAATACCTATCATTTTCTTATGCGCCGAAAAGGAAAGGGACGGATAGTTGACAAACTGTTAATTTTTAATTGAATGAATAGCCCGGACGCGTGATGTCAACTTAATTCTGTCGGGTTATAGGCCAATATGAAATTTTGGAAGGGTTTTTAAATTTCTGCCTAAAATTGATGTGTGTTCCATAAATTTTATGCCTGTAGATTATCCATCCCTTTCCCTTTCGGCGGATAAGAAAATAACAGGTATAACTTAAAATAAACTTCGATGGTGTGTATTGGAACCCTGACTGGTATTTATACTTATTCAGTAAAAATATTCCGAGTAATACGTTTCTAGAGACTCGATAGTTAAATCGACCCTAGTGGGTCGATAGCGATAAGCGCTGATTGAGGGAAATCGTCGACCACGCCGGCGGGGTCGGTATCGGGGTCCTGAAGTGTTTGGGGTCGCGAGCTGATTGGCTGCCTCTATGGCTAGAGTAATCGGGTCGTCAGGATCGTATATTACCTAGTGGATCCATATTGAAGGAAAGAAAGGAAGGGGTAGACCTAGGAGAACATTTATGAAACAAATAAAAGAGAAGGTGCAGGTCGTGTCGTATCAGGAGGTGAAGGATTTGGCGGGAAGAAGAGAGGAATGGAGATTACTCGACCGACAAGAGCGAAGCTCTTAAATAAAGAGAGAGAGTGGATCGATAGCGATAAGCGCTGAATGAGGGAAATCGTCGACCACGCCGGCGGGGTCGGTATCGGGGTTTTGAAGTGTTTGTTGTTGCGAGTTGATTGGCCCCCTCTATGACTAGAATAATCGGAATCGTCGGTATAATAATCGCTAATCCATCCACATTGGGATGTACGAAAAGAAAGAAGGCAGCTAAAAATAAAAAAGTGCTAAATAAACATCCTTTTATGCACTCTGTGCAGAAAACTTAAGTTCATCAGTTTTATAATGTTGCTTAGCTCATAAAAACTTATCCATATTTAACATTCATTTATTATCTACTTAGATAAATTTTATTAAAATTGAAATCTATAAAAGTTACATAAAAAACTCCTAGAAAAACTCATTAGCAAATTAACTTGAGTTTTTATTGCGTTTGAAATTAGATAGGAGCCTGCTTAGAGATTATACTCGTATAATGAGCTTTGCTTGGTTACTTAAAATTTTATCACAAACCTGTGATACCTAATTATTACATACATACATACGCCTATTTCCTACCTTTTTTTTTTGACGTGACTTATTGTAGATTTGCCGCAGATGGCATTAACAAACATTAACAAATACCTACATTACTTACATATACCTAACCTGAAGATTTGACAGGTCCGGTTTTTTATAGAAGCGACTGCCTGTCTGACCAAAACCTAATACCCTTATATAGTTCACACTTCTGAAAACACATTTCATGAAGCATATAAGTTTAAAAGCACCGGCTTGTAAACAAGCGTACAATGTCACAGAGTTGCATCATAAATGCAATTTCTTCGCTTACGCAAGTCCAAACATGTGTTTCAAATCGCAATTCAAATATAGAAGTTGCATGGCGCCCATTTGGCAGTTGTTAAGCTGCGGGGGCGCATTTCCTTACGATGTTTTCAGCTGTGACATCAGTCTGTATGATGTTCTATGCAGGTCAGGGATGGAAAGAATACTTGGAAGAACACAATAAGCTCACGACTATGTTCCCAATTGGGCTGGTCAGACGTACATTAATCGCAAGATGAACTGAGTAACCACGCTTCACCGAGTTTTTAGACCAACGTGATCCGTATCTAAATATATAAAAGGAGAAACTGACTGACTGACATATCAACGCACAGCCTAAACGGCTAAACGTAGGCTCTTGAAATTTGGATGGGACATAGCTTAGGTACCGTAGAGGTGCACTAAGAAAGGAATTCCCGAAATTCCCACGGGAACGGGAATTAGCGGGAAAATCCTTTTGTATGAAGAATATTTTCTCTTTTATAACACGCCACGCGGACGAAGTCGCGGACAAAAGCTAGTTGTCTATAATAGTCGGAGCCGTCTGTGTTAGTGATAGTGGACATGTGGACATGTTCGGAGAAAGCGTTACTTATATCATAGTGTCACGGGTTGGAATAACGGCTCAGGCTCTAAACCGCTCTTATCAGCCTCCGTGGTCTAGTGGTTAGGGCGTTAAGCTCACGATCTGGATGTCCGGGTTTGATTCCCGATGGGGATTTTGTCGAAATCACTTTGTGAGACTGTCCTTTGTTTGGTAAGGACATTGCTTGAATCATCTGATTGTTCAAAAAAGTAAGATGCACAGGGCATGTTAAGCCGCTCGTCTGGGCTATCAGCCGTGATAAAAACACTTCCACCAACCCGCAGTGGTGAAATATGCTCCGCACTGCTTCCGGTTGATTTAAGGGAGGCCTGTGCCCAGTAGTGGGACGTATCATCATCATCATCAGCCCATTAACATCCCCACTGCTGGGGCACGGGCCTTTCCTATAAATGAATAGGGAGATCGGGCCTTAAACCATCACGCGGGCCCAGTGCGGATTGATGGTTATTAACGACCGCTAATGCAGCCGGGACCAACGGCTTGACGTGCCTTCCGAAGCACGGAGGAGCTCGAGATGAAAACTTTTTTTTGTGGTCACCTATCCTATGACCGGCCTGTGCGAAAGTTGCTTAACAATCGCAGACCGAGCGCATTAACCGCTGCGCCACCGAGCTCCTCTATGTGGGACAATACAATACAATACAAATACACTTTATTGCACCAAAATAAAAAGAAATAATTATAAAAAGTCTCTTAACTAAGTACATGGCAAATGGCGGCCTTATCGCTTTAAGCGATATAGGACGTATTTAGTAGGCTGTTTATGTTATGTATGTAAGTATGTTACGTTGGCCCAATTATGCCTGATGTAAACATAGAGAAGCCCTATTTGCAGTAGCAACTGATAAACAACGCAATGAGTCAATTTCGAATCAGTTGCGACTACCATACTGGCCTCTAAGTGCTTCTCCAAGGTTAGCTGTACATAAAAGGGATAAACGAGTACGTGCTGATGTGAAGTCCTGTTCTCTCTTGACCTAAAGAGCCGTGTCATGTCACGATTGTAATATATGAGGCTTGTTAGATTCCTTGCAACTTGATCTTTAAGTGATTCTAGTTTCTTGGAAATTGAGTGTTTTATAATGCAAATAAGATTTACTTTACAACATACATACGTAACATAAACTCAAACTTACGCCTATTTCCCACCAGGGTAAGCAGAGACTATAGAATTCCATTTGCTTCGATCCTGACACATCTCTTGCTTCCTCCACATTCATCAATCGCTTCATAAACGCACGCGCTTTACAAATAGCATTTAAACTAACAAATCTTATTCGCTAAGGAGGTTTAAATAACTATGAAAGCTATAGTTTTTCTCGCTAGGTTGTCGGTAGGGCTACGCGACAATATAATGAATGATAATGAGAAGATATGAATGCATGGGATTAACTGTCTGAGAACTGATATTAGGCAGCTAAATTACTCAATTGTATACCAATATTTTGTTTTGTTTTTAAAGAAAGTCTAGGGCCCTGTGCCGAGGTTTTTCTTGCAGCTTCTTTTCCCCGGCTATACAGGTTGTAAGAAGCTGCAGTAGTTTTAGGCGGATGAGACGTTCGTTATGTAAAATTTGACGATTCAAAGTTAACTATGTTACCTACTGAATATAGATATTTTTGAATTTTGAATAAACACCTTCACCCCTTCCTTTTTGATGCGAACAGCGAAGAATTGGAACTGTCTGCCGCTGTCTGTTTTTCCAACTTGTTATAAACTGGGAGTCTTCAAGGCTAGACTGAATATGTATTTGCTAGGTAAATGTGATCCACCTTAGACCACATCATCACTTAACGGTAAGATTGCGATACATCGCGAGCCTATACTCTTTAAAAAATAAAACTTTTCGGGACTCCGATACCGACCCTGTCTGCGTGGTTGATGATTTCCTCATTCAACGCTTAACGCTATCAGCCCACTATCTATCTCCTCAGCCTGTATCCACTCACTGCTGAGTAAAGGCCTCCTCTTTCTTTTTTTTATCAACCCACTAGGGTCGATTAATTCTTTCAAATATTATAACCCTAAAAAAAAGTTTTCATCTCGAGCTCCTCCGTGCTTCGGAAGGCACGTTAAGCCGTTGGTCCCGGCTGCATTAGCAGTCGTTAATAACCACCAATCCGCACTGGGCCCGCGTGGTGGTTTAAGGCCCGATCTCCCTATCCATACATAGGGAAGGCCCGTGCCCCAGCAGTGGGGACGTTTATGGGCTGATGATGATGATGATGATTATAACCCTCTCAGACGACGCCCTGGGATGAGCTTCACGGCCAACTGGGAGCCCTTAGGTATGTTATTTAATGCTAATTATTTAATAACGCAATAATATACGCGGTAAATCTACAACAAGTCAAGTCAATGTACACGAACTAATCCTATGAATGTCCCGATTTTGTGTGATGCTCTGCAGCGAGGCCACTTAGGGTTGTATTAATAAACTAATCTCAGCTGAGACTGCCCTCAAGATCATGCTCAAGTCCCTGTTTTTATATAAGAACTGTCACATTGAGATGATCTTGAGGGCAGTCTCGAATCTGAGATTAGTCTATTTATACCGCCCTTAAATTCATTGTTTTCTTTATTACCATAGCACGTACATATAAAATCTTTCCGCGTACACTATGTACGTAGTACGTACATTAAACTATATCGTTTTCAACTGTATTGGTGGTGGCCACGCGACAGAGCATCACACCCGTTTTTCCTTTTGAGGTAGGGAATTCTAAAAAGTTGATACAAGATGTATTGTAAAATAACATTTTCATTACGTCGATTTTCTTTTGTTTTTTTTTTTTTCACTTCAACCAAGCGTGAAGCCATCGTCCAATGCACTAACGGGCAGTTTGTGAGAAAACAAACCACCATGACGTTTGGCCGGCTGACAAACTGACGAGGTTATTTCCGGCTGCACGTTAGATTCCTCGCATACCGGGAAACGTGCACTGAAAGGCAAAAATAGAACCGAAAAACACGGAAAATTCAAGAAAAAACTTTATTTTCTAAATTAGGTATGTGAGTGTAAAAATTATAATTATATTTCCAATAATATATTACCAATAATTGGGTCGTGTACTACGTTCAAGATAAATTATGAAGTTCTGATTACTAAATAAAGACAGATGTAAAACTAAGTAAAAACATTTTCTTTTTTGAATTTTAATCAAGAAAAATATAATAACTAGTCCGATATTTTATCACGTTTTTCTATGACGTCACAGTGTACTTTTTCATACAATTTTCACAGTAATTTCGTATTTTGACGTTTAGTAAAATGTTTAGTTATCACCATATCATCAATGATATAAATCATTGATGTGTGTGTGCACTCATAAAGTCTTCTTGAATGGATAGAACTCAGAAATCAGAATCATTTATTCAACGTAATAGGATAGTGTCCAACTAGTCAAATCAGTTACTTTTTACTAAACGTAAAAGATAGGAAATTACTATGGAATTTGTATGAAAAAAGCAGCCTGTGGCGTCATCGACAGACCTCCCCTCTATCAACCGGAGAGGCTATGGAACATACTCCACCGCGCTGCTCCAGTGCGGGTTGTTAAGGCAAGAGATACTAACCCACAGAATAAACCCCCACTGTAAAATTAGCGACTGAAAGGTGTGTCCACGTAAAAATAGGAGGTCAATGTCCGTGTTGCTGGGAACGGATCTAAATGTGACATTCGACGGAAACCAGCGCACGCGCAGAACGCGGCCACGGCGATGACGGACGCCGGTGGAAATCCCGACCGGTTACATGGAAATATTTATTTATGAGGACGCTAAGTGGTTTGAGGAAATCTTCATATAAGTATTTATGGTATAGAAGTTTAAAAGCTCGTAATTCGTAGATTAGTTATTATAGCCGAACCGGAGCCACGGTAGCTCGTTGGAAAAATGCCTGACTTTCACTGTGAGGTGAGATTTAATCCAGCCAATTATTTTCGAATTCATGTCAACAATCATTCGAATTCATTCTTGTTGGATCATAAATTATAATCACGTACTCGTTAGCCAAGGATAACATCGTGAGGAAACCCACATACCCGAGAAATTCGTTTCAAAGGTATGTGACCAACTTGTGTTGGGCTGGTTTAGGGAAAGTTAGATAGACAGTCGCTTCTATGTAAAAACCGGACCTGTCAAATCTTCAGGTTAGGTAAGCGGATCCTGTGAAATTGAATGAAAAACGGAATACCTAACGTAGATAAATGACAAGTTAACATGTAGTTTACGAATGACAAAAATACATAAATCGATAGAATTTCGAATGGACAGGAGGAGAACCCGATTGTGTAATGGTTAACACGCTCGTCCCGGCTTGACTATAGCTGCGGGTACAGGTCCTGTCCGAGTCTTTTTTTTATTTAATTTACAACTTTGTTGTACTGTACTAGTTTCAATTACTGTAAATGTCCAAACCAAATTATATATTCCTGATTCTATTGAATGAAATTTCCTGGCGAAAGGGATATTGCGACCCAGATGCTGATGTTTATATACTGTAGAGAGCATTAGATATTTGTGAAAGAGAGGACGATAGGCGAGATACTACTGGCTACTTAAACATGTCATTAGGCTTTTATGACTTAATGGCATGTATATTCAGTCACTTTTTGTTAGCAGGGTTTATGTCCTGTTTGCCGAGACCTTTATATTTCTGATTATCAGGTATAATTTGGTTTGTACATTTACAATAATTGAAACTAATTATTGTAAATGTGCAAACAAAATTATATATTCCTGATTCTGTTGAATGAAATTTCCTGGCGAAAGGGATATTGCGACCCAGATGCTGTTGTTTATATACTGGGGATACCTGGTTGATGGTTGCGATGATTGCGAGTGTGGAGTATCACCACAAACATATGGCTCGCCTTTTGTGCTGTCCTAAGTGCCCTAACACCTGCATTATTAAAGACCTTTACGAAGCCTCTGACAATGCCGTAAGCGTGGCCAATTACTGGTCAGCAAAAATTTTGTATCGATCACCATCGACTCGAAAAGAAGAGAAGAGACCTTTAGGCCATGTCTTCACTTTAGTGCTAATACCAGCTGCAGACACTCAGTGTTATAAAATACAGGATGTTAGTGACATCGTAACGACAACTTTGACGGATGATTCGGACCATAATTCTGAGTTGATATCAAATGGAATTTTCAAAGATCTATAAAGATAAATTGAAGATTTCAAAACTTTGTTGCGCTGTACTCGTTCCATTCATTTTTTTTTTGACGTAACGTATTGTATATTTTCCGCTTATAACATTAGCTATGTGGCCGGCCATTCGCTGTAAATATGGAAACAATATGGAATACTGTGTACGAATTCCGTGCTTCGGAAGGCCGTAAAACAGCTCCACCAACCCGCAGTGGAGCAGCGTGGTGGAGTATGCTCCATGCCCCCTCCGGTAGATTGACGGGAGGCCAGTGCCCAGCAGTGGGACGTGTATAGGCTGTTTAAGAGAGGCTGTACAAAGAGATATTGCGATCGACTGTAGATGTCTTTAGAAATGGATTGTACACGATTGCAAATAGAACAGTCACTTTATGTTAAGACATATCCTAGCAACAGATTAGATAATTAATTTTATGGGAGATTCTGGTAACTTGTCGCAAAAAACCACTTCAATCAAGACACAAAATATACAAGCGGTTTTAACTACGATTCATTGCAACTCTCCATGGATTACGGACATACATTTATTTAACTATGCAAAATATGTACTGAATAATGTAAAGCAATCAATTACAACAACGAAGGTAGAAATTATCAAGAAAAAATCAGTAACAAGAATTCTGAACAAGAAAATTTGGCACGTCAAAAATTAGGTGAGGTGCCCATAGAATAGCTGTGGAACACGTGATAAGTCTGTTTCCAACACTGCCACAGCTAAGGTTGAGGCCACGGAAATAGAAAGACGACCAAACGTATTGATGATTTCAATCGGCAGCGGACATATATCGAATTGAACCGGCGATATTCACACGATCATGTACAGTAGAGCTAAGAATAGTTATAGACCTACGTAGGCGAACGAAGCAGGCGATTCGTTTCTATATTAATAACTTTATATTTAGATCCCCACAGCTATATTTGTGTATTAACATTTTAGAATACCGTGCGCAACGATACATTAAGAGAATGACAAGTTGCTTAGGAATCCATGTCGCAACGGCTCTATTTTTGGTGCTAATGTCCCATGCAGTCGGATTAACGTAGATTAGGAAAGTTGAATAGCAAATATCCATTAAAACAGAGTCTATGGATGTTTGCTACTCATCTGCATATGATTCAGAGCAGATGGCTATAACACAACAGCGCTATTTCATTTGAAAACAAATAACCATCATGTTAGAAATAGTATAAACTAAAAATAACTTTATTGCAGCTGAGATAATATCCCTAGGATCTGGACATCTTCACGATTCAACATTTGATGACAAGAATGTGAGCAAAACAATTTCCTTTGACAATAAACGCCTACGAGTCCATAATGTTTTGATTTATTAAAACAGATTTCAAGAATTAAGAGATAAAAGCCAAGGTTGATTTATTGACAGTGAACCGCACTAAGAAAATGGTTTCAGTAGGATCTTAGGAGATAATACTTTATACTTATGTACAGCTTTGGTATAGATAGAACATGTTGTCCTGTTTGAACGTTTACCATTTGGAGTGATGAACATGTTGCAGTGAGCTATCCTTTTATAACCTTATTACTAAGGTTTGTGATGAAATAGAAATTGCCTATTTCCATGTAAAATTCTTTTATTTCTTTCATTACAGAACTCCTACTGAACGCGCGTCGGTCAACTATATTTTATACGATCATTATTATAAACTTCTTAATGACAGTTTTCTAGCCACAGCTTTGCATTTGATGATTTGGCACAGTTCAAGCCGCTACTACACTAAATCTATCAATAAGTACCCAAGTCTAACCGTCTTCTCAGAAGGAATATCTCAGGAGAGACAATGGTCTCAAAATGTAAACATTTCCAATGAAATTTCAGAACTGGAGTCTTTTCCTAGAAGTCCATTCATTCATTGCGATTTGCAAGTGGGTCAAACAGCTTCACAAATAGACCGGAGTTAGGCACGTGTTGAACGTAAGTCAAACAAACGTAGCGACGACGTGTCGACGAAAATCAAGAATTTAACAGTCAAACTGCCAAGATTCAGTTATTGTGGGTGATTACAACTCTGTCGCCCTAAACACTGTGTTGACAGAATAGTCAATTATCGCGACCACGGATCGCGACTCACACAAAGTTAACAATATTTCACTACAGGCACCTTGTAGTAAGGAACTAAAATATCATATAGAAATACATTAAATATGGGTTAAAAAGCAAAGCCAACATCTTAAAAAACTACTTACTATTAACATAACATTTAACATAACAAATATTTAATTGGAGACGCAGGAAATACAAAGATACCTACATAAACAAGAATAATAATATGTACTTACTAACTTAACTATTACTACGTTTAATGTAAGCTTTTCATGAGGACGAGGATTGAAGTTGATAACATACTGCAAAATGTTAAACATTTAACAAGACATGTTTCAGAATACATTTGACTGGTCACCAGCCTAATTTAACTAGACTAGCCAAATGTTTTAGTTCACTGAACTATGAATACTATGTTAATAATAGTTCCTAACCATCCGCAAGCTGTGACGTCTTGTCTGAGGTTTTTCTGCAAATAATTCGCGTCCCCAATACTGAATGTTCGGGAACATAGCATACCACCTCAATCGGGTCAGGCGATGAAATTAGCTGCAACACAAAACACGTACTCATACCTAACCTATTTTTGTTAATTGTAATAAGTATCTTGGTTTTCATAATTAATTAGTAATTATAAATATGAAAATTCTGATATTCAGTTCTGAGTTTGCTAAGACATCTATTAGGCAATTTATAGCAATCTCTGCAAATAACCGAGGAGTTATGGCTCTTCCCACAGTAAATAATTCATCGTGCATGTTAATTGATATGATCAATATGTGAAATTGATCAATCTGATTGAAAAAACATCTGAAAGATTATAGACCTGGAAGTTTCGATTGGTTCTTTAATCTTAGAAATTGATTGCCCGATGACGCTCGAACGTAGGCGGATGACGCTAACTCGTTCGAATCAGCTCTATGTGAAGGTAAGGGTCTGGACAACTGGGTTTTAAGATTTACGAGATAACGTATGACGCAAATAGAGACGTAAGTATTGAACAAGACATCGACTATCTTAGACAAATAGGACTTTTCAAATAGGTGGAGTACCTATCAATCTATATGCTTGATTCACTAGTCAAAGTATAAAGATTCAAAAGAATTTATGAAGATAAAGAAAACCTTTAAATAAAATCTCAACATTTTGAAATCTCACACAGACAGCGAAGTAATACTAAAGAATTTCCACGTGGTGACAATAAAAAGGCGCGTAAACGTGTACGATTTGATAAATACGTTTCTTGCACTCCGAATGCATTTCACACGAAATATTTCACTCGACAGCGGGTTATAAAGAGTGATACGATTTCTAATTGATTTTTTTTTTTTCAATGAGTTACTAGGAACCGTCTGGCTGGCTCCCGGCCAGCGGCAGGGTGGGGGTGAGAGGCAGGAGCGCCGGCGCCGTTTGCGTGCCAGACTACGACCACTTCGAATCCAATCTCACTGTCGCTCTTTAGGTACTATTTGTATCTAAACAATACTCAACCTTGCGAGTTGCGTCACACCTGAGCGTCGCATACACTATGTGTGAAATGTCATGACATGTCATATATGTTTCCATTCACAATGGTTTGATTTTTAGCAGTTTTTTTTTATTTAAGACGAGGTTAAGATTCTGTTGTCTGGATTCAGTTTTAGAAAATCTTGCACAATCACTTGAAAATTTCCTCACTCGAAGATTTTATTAAATGTATCACAACATATTGCATATTGACGAAGTCAGTTTGATTTTCATCAGATTATTTAGGTAGTGTACCTAATTCATCTATTTTCTCACATGTGCACCCTTGCGTCATCTTCGGCTGCACAACGTCAGTTTGACGTATCTGGGATTTGATCATTATCTGTACCAATCTTCATGGATTGTGCAAGGTCTTTTACGAGCTGAGTTGTCTGTTGACACTTCATAAATGTGGGATGTTCAATATAAAATTAATGTGCGCATGATATTTTTTGAGGTCAATTTGAAAATAATGTCAAATTCATGAAATCTTTTGTAGAGGCTTGATCCTTTATGCAATATTTCTGATATTTAGAATATGCAGTCAAATTCAATACCAGACAACACGGAACTGCGTATACCTGTTTATTATTGTACATGTGAAAATTCAACTGAAATTCCGTTAGACAGGAAACGTGGAGAAGTTATGACCGCAGTCAAATCTGGAACAAGGTGGATGATCTCAGCTCTCCGGTTCAGTGTTACAAGTTTTTACATATCTATCTGCATGCATGGAACACGTTATAGAGCATTGTTTATTTTGGACGACTCCTAATCGATGCTAAGAATCTTTTGAAGACGTTTTAACTAAAAATTTGTGTTAACGTCTTTATTAGCATGTTGGGTCTAAGCGCGATGGTAGGTAGTTTTGCAATAGAATCGGAAATCGCGAGCTGATTGCCTGCCTGCTAGAGTAATCGGGTCGTCGGGATCGTATATTAATTACGTCCTTTGAACGCCGATACTTTTCAGTAACGTCCCTAACCGGGATGTATTCGGAAGCCGCAACTACCAGGGGATTTGGGTGGTGCGGAGCAGAATCGGAATCGGAAACAAAATAATGAAAAGCCATTGTTTTTTGATTTTATGGAGGACAGTTATGATAGAAAATACGGTAAAAGATTAATTTGTTATTTCATTCACTTTATCTGTACCAAACATTCAAAAGTCAATTTCTGTATATGGTTGATCTTGGACAATGGTGATTTTAATTCACAATATGTTTTCTGGTCTTGTTTTTCACTTATAAGTTTCTCATGTTGTTATGTGGGATGCATAAATTGCCAATTATGCTCAATCATTTGTCTCAAATATCAAACCTTGGCTGGCGTTCGTGTAAAATAAGATGCAAGTGCATGATTGACACTTGGTTCTTGTCTTGTCCTACATATGAAGTGATTGACGCGGGCTGCAATGACGCCCCAGAAATTATCGCTCTTGGCTGTATACCAATTCCTATAAACTTCTTGTCCCAGTCGCATTTTAGAAGTCCAAAGTATATGTCAGAAAGAGTTCATTTTTTTAGAAGAATTATTAAAGGTATCTGAATATTATAGCTCCCAGATTGCTATTAATTAAAATTGTGTTTGGGGTGAATCTTGATTTGTATATTATCAGCTGATCTCATTATACAGATGTGTGTCAGCAAATAATAATTTTTCAAGGTCATCCACAAACTTTTAAGTATATAAAAGTATATTGACCCATTTATTTATTAATATATAAAATGCAACTACACCATTACACCAACAGCTTATACCAACCATCTTTGTTAAGGAAGTCAAAATGGCCGGGCCTTTCAATTAAGTCGTATCAGACCTTTAGCGGCAAAAAAAAATAATCCACATGAATTTGAAATGGGTATACTATTTTAAATTTAATGTTCCTTATAATTGTCTTTGCAAATAGTGCATCAGAGCAGTCATTACTGAGCTAATTAACGTGTGGTTAGACTTTGTGGTGCTGCCAATGTTTTGATTTTACAGTCGGATCATATACACACTCTAGATGCAGAAAGAAAAAAGAATATTTAAATAAGTAAAGAATATAGCTAAAATAAAAGAGTAATGGAAAAATGTGTCATATAATAACATTACATCATCTGCTATAAGAGACCTCCAAAGAGAATATATAATTCTTCTTAACCGATTCGTAGTAGCGTAGAGCAATAATGTTTTATTACTCTATCCTTTTCAAAAATCAACATACATACATAAACTCACGGCAGTGGGCAAATCCACAAATAATAAAAGACACCATGAGTTGATGCATGATACGAAGTCCTAAGATGTTTTTGAATCTTAACGAATAAGTATCTATTTGTGGAAGTACTACAAATACGCATGTTTAATATACAATAGAATCATATCCCGAATTCGCCGTAATCCTGTATTCCAAAACATCGATTAAACAAACCAATTAAATAAACATAGAGAAAGGAAATATTCCCGTATCGACTTCCTGTAACATTGCGTGAAAGCATCGAATACCGTGCCAACGGTAATCATCGAGAAAATATTTTGAATAATTCTTCCTTTCATAAAATAGCTGTAGGTAACTTTGATGGGTTCTACTTTATTTATAACTTTCAGTATCATTATGTAGGAACAAACTTTGTGAAAGATACTTTAGATGAATAGTTAGGGTATAAAATATATCTTATTCCATTGAAATAGACTTTTGCACCTCATTTAGCAAAGGCAACGGCCACATAATAAAACTATCATACCTAAAGAGATGAGAGAAATAAGATTTAAAAGAAAAGTTATTAATATTGACAAGCCGCCTCCAACTGGAAATTAGTAGTGACAAGAGAATATTAATATCCCCGATTGCAACACACGACGAACAAATTACAAGAATCAGGCCATTTCACGGTAATAAATTAACGTGATCACGACATACCATTCGTGATTCATGGTACTGATGGCTGCAACAAAGGGAGTCTGATGGTATTCAATTTTCTGGACGATTACAACGGAAAGGATATAAAACAAGCTTGAATAAATCATACTCGTAATTGGAGGATCCGAAACTTTTGCATTTTATAAAGTTAGCTTCTATAATAAAACTATCTAGTGCTAATTGTACATGCAGAAGACTATGGTGATGTGACAACAAACAAATATTATAATATAAGTCGTCTGTCACAATCTAACGACGTGGTAACGACATGATTCATTTTATCGTCTTCTGGCGGTAAAATCTGGTTCATGAATAAACTGTAAGAGTGTTTTGCACTGTACGAAAATAAATTATTGCACTTCTTGGTAGGGCATACAAAAATAAGAAATGGGTCGGGAGAAAACGTAAACTTGAGAAAGAACAGCCTGCTGGACTGCGTACGACGTATGAAACTAATTTAGAACTCAAATATGAGTCAGATTGTTAAGTGTAACGAAACTTGAAATATAAATAACAGTCAGCTAAAGTATTAGCGTTGACTAAACAACAGAAAAAACAGGGAAATGAAAACTTCCGCCACCAGTGTTAGTGGAGACTGACCTTGCAATAACTGAATCGTCGCTTGGTACTCGGCAAGCTTCTCGTCGACGTAGCCCTCCTGTGACTGGCACGCGATGATCTCCGCGGTAGACGGTCCCCGTTCCTCATCTTCCTCATAGATCATCGGCCGTGGCGGCGGCGGAGGTTCTAGAGGCACTCCCGCGTAATCGTACTCGCGAACCGGTTCGTACGGAGACGAGTAGTAGTACTCCGGACTCTGGCCGAGAGTCGGAGACATCGGGTACGGGGAGATCGAGAAGTGGGAACTAGGGGAAGGAGAATGTGGACGGAAATTTTGCGGCGAGTGCAATGGACGGAAGGGTTTCGGGGAAGGGTGTACTGGTGGCGGAGATACTATGGCAGTTGAGTGTCTAGGACCAGATATGAGGGGTGGGGGGCTAGGCGCCCAGGGAGACGGAGGTCTGTAGTGGAGGGGAGAGGGTGGACCGGGCGCTCGCGCGCGCCCGCGCCCCGGCGGCGGTTGCGACATCTCGCGGATTGATTCTTGTCAACCCGGTGTCACGCCACCATCAGCATTGCTGGAACAAAAGAAAGATCACGTTACACCAGTATCTATATTCTATTCAGTATCTATATTATAGACATCAGGACAAATACACACATCGCGACAACAAAAGGTAATATTAATAAGATACAGTAACTGATAGGAATGTGTTACTGAAGATTGCCAGGGTTAAAAATATAACCTTTAACATCAACAATATTAGGTATGTACCAATGATATTATTCCTACTAGTTACCAAAACATGCAACTTGGTATTTTTTTCGAGACTCAAGCAGCAACTATGTTACAAAATTCGAGTAAGTTTGATCACGAGCTAATCGCGCTATTTTCGGAATACGCTACTACTGAAGGGGTTATGCCCTGCATTTAGTTGAATACGTGCTCAGTGGTAACACGAAACAGATGCCACGATACTTTTATTAGGTTCAAATGGCTTCTTAAGTGTATCGTTTGATAGTAAGGGGTTATCCAGAATTACATTCATTTTGCAATCTTTCCTTTCGTGAAATGGGCGTTTATCATATGAAGATTTCTATCTTACATCTGTAATTATACAGCGGTATCTGGCTATCGCCGTTCCTGGTCTGGTTTTTAGAGTAATATATCTCTCGTCTCCTTCGCACTAGGCGATATTGGCAGGTACTATACATCGATATATAGTAAGACCGAATGTTTTTATAAAATTCAAACCCCATCGTTTAACTAAGTATCAGGAAATCTCGGCATTACGAGGAGATTCTCGTAACAGACAAATGTCCTGCTGGTCATTCTAATCATCTAGAAATATAACGTTATATTTAATCGTAAATCAGTAAAAAGTGTCAACCTGCCAGTAGTGCCAGTGTTCTCAGTACTCTGATTAAAATGTGAATATTAAAAACGTTACTCTTATTTATAGGGGACCTAAATAATGTAAAATTAGCCTTGACGTCTCTTGCACGCCGGTTGCACTGCTATGATATTCTGAAAGACATAACTGTTAAATAAATTATATTGGATGCTTGCCAATGTTAGGAAAGCTTATGAAAAATCGCAAGTTTTAGTATTTGAAACTATTAGGGATAAAATTTAAGCACGAGCAATTATTAAAATAGTCATATACTGGTGCTAATTCCTGTAAACACCATCTAATTTTATTTTAAGTTATATCTGTCATTTTCTTATCCGCCCAAAAGGAAAGGGACGGGTAATCGATAAAACGTGATAAATAAATAAGTACACCCATGTAATGAAGTCGACTCTACTAAAATATGGCTACCAAGAGACTTTATCCATATAGTGGGAAAGCACAAAATCATCGTAATCGTAGGTGGATAAGTAGAAATGATATGGATGAGCAAGTGTTCAGTTTGGCGAGACTCGGGAGGAAATTGAAAATGACACATAACCTTCCACTTCTGGGGGATTTCGAAAGGGATTTATAATGGACAGAAGGTATTTATCAACATGACCAACGTAGGCAACTATATTTAAATCAAGCCAGTCTTTTTAAAACAATAGATAAATTAAACAATAATATAGACGTACTCGCAGCAGTTAACGTCAACGACCCTTTTAGAAAATGGCGTCAAAATGGCGGCCAGCCAGATGGTCATAAGTCTAGAAAAAAAAAATTACGCTCTGGGAAATGCACGAGTCTCCCTGGCTACCCTCCAACCGTGCCAGCGAAAAGACCCGTTATGTAATTTTACATTAGCTAATGATTTTAATGCTGTAAAAAATTATAGACGCATGCCAAGTTGATTGTTATAATGTGCATGATGAATAGACAGACAGGTGACTTCCACAAAAATTAAAAATATTGGGAAACAGGTCTTTACAACAAGCGATCAGTCGGTCATTCAAAAGGTTTATCCTGTGAAATAGGATATCCACAGATATATGACAGACAAATTGCTTGAAAGACAGCTGTTTAATAAATAATTACAGACGTGGGCACAGACAAGTCAAAATATATATTTTTTAAATGGATGTAGGCGTTCGCGTGGGAATACAGCAACAAACTGAAGAAAAAGTTAAAATAGAACTAGTAATGACAGCACTCACAAATTTATAAGTACAACAGGCTATTGATTAAGAAATCTCACGAAACGGTGCTTTCAGAAAAGAAAACAATTGAAAATAGCATACAATCATGTTTTCTAGATGTTTCGCTAAACGGAGATATTAATCAACATCACCTTACAAAATAAATATGTAGATATTACAAAAAATCTCGTGAAAAAATAATAAACGGACGTATTTCAAATGAGACGTCAGACAGTTGTAGTAAAGCTAAAAGCCAAATCGTTTAACAAAGCAGAAATATAGCTGAAATCTCGTAAAATAATGCTCCAGCATTCAAGGGACCTTGAAAAGAATACGAAGTTAGTCATCCATCATCGACAACTTCCACTGGAGTTGCGAGAGCTAAATTCGTCGATTATATCACTCAAATCGCTGCTGCAAGCACAGTTAATTTTAGATACCGCTAAACTTTTGACTCAAACCGCTGGATAACATTAATACGTCTGGATTTTTCTCTAGCTCAGACTTCATTGACTGAAGAACCTTCAGTGACTCCATCCTTGGTTAAGGCGACCTTAAAGAAAACCTCAAACTCTGCTCAAAATCGGCATTCTTAGACGTCGCCTCAAACTTATCTCGAGTTTAATCCAGTGAGTGGAGGCATGCATGACGTCATTATTTTTGTATTATTTTGTTGGCAGTATGATATTCTCTACTCCAGTGAGTTAAGACTTCAGTTAAGACTTCAAGTCGAGGGCGTAAATGTAATTTTAAAATCCGATTCGAGTGGAGGAAGCTTCTAGTACTTAACATATTAGAATCCGGGTACTATTATTCCCTGACTCTGAATTCTGAACACAACAGATCGACGAGTAGTAAGGTTGTGTATAAAATACATTGATAGCGACAGTGCGGCCGTGTCGGGAATGTATTTCATTGATTCGGATCCTGCAATGCTGTATGCGGCCATATTAAATATTTAAACTTTAACTTCACCATCAGCAGTAAACTATAGTTACAATAAATGATCCTATGATCCTCATGGAGAAGAAAAAAAAAATCAAAATATAGCAGTAAGTACTCCGAATAAAGTGCCTAAGTCAAAGTTTAAAAGGCCTGTAGATAATGGTCAAAAATATTTTTTCGAAATAACAAGATTATAATCTTCGACCACGTCAAATGTAAAAGCTTCTATAAACGAACCACAAAAAAGACCAATCGTGATCAGAGTAAAGTTCACAGCCACGCTTACTGAAGCTCTGGAAAATACGAGTATCAAGAGAAAGTTGGAACGATGGTATTGGTTGGTTGAAGTGTCCAGAACAAAAGCTGTCTTCCTAGTTTATTACCAACAAAGCTACTGTCAGAACTTACAACTTCAATAAACAATACGATATTGTTAGGATTGTCTAAGTTTGAATGGGTCGTAATGTTCAGCAAAATACTACAAGCTTTCCTGTCATGTGAAGAAAGACAATTTTCAATAAGTATTGTAATTTTACTGACAATAACAAAGCAAATTCAGAAGAGGGTTAGAATAGTTGAGTCCAAACATTTTTTTGTATTTAGTGCCACATTTATTCATATATAAGTACATACATAAACTCACGCCTATTTCCCACCGGGGTAAGCAGAGACTATAGAATTCCATTTGCTTCGATCCTGACACACTTCTCTTCATCACTTCATTTTTATTTATTTATTCTAAATGCAACGATGTGGAAGTCTTAAAGAAACTGAAACTTTACATCGCATAATAAGTTTATGACAGATGTATTAGAAAGACGAAAAGCATTATATTATTTTTATACGCATATAAGAATCATGCACTATCAATATTTATGATCGCAAAACACAAATATTTAATACTGATGAGTTTACATCTATTCATAAATATTTGATGTGTATTTGTCAAGAATTAATATTAGTGCTTTTGAATTTTAGGCAAATAGTCGAACCAAACTAATGTACAAAATGTATTCATACTGATTACTTTTGGAAATAAAACTGGAAATTACTAGTATATCTATATATTGGTAGTTCTCCTTATAGACTAATTATCACACATCCACGAATTCCAAGATTCACCTTTTGGGACTGACATGCATCAACGGAACAATTATGAACAATCTATGTATGTTATAATACTGCACGTCACCTTTGTCTATTAGAGATACAAGTTTAAATCGCGAGTTATTTCCACAGTACGACCCTGGGATTAGCAATACACGTGCAACGTTTTGATGTTATTTTTTTTCTTTTCTAGCTTTTCTCTAGATCTAGCGATAAGTAACGAACGAACGCATCGCTTTAATTTGGCCGAGGGCCAGCGAGCGCTACGCTAACTGAAGCTTTTGAACTTCGACTTCGGTCGTTCTCTGAACCTTCAAACGTTAAAAATACTGGAGACTGCCACCTTGAAAAGTGTTATATTGTGGACAAGAAATATCTTGTACGACAAAGTCTCGTATAAGCAAAAGTAATTGTGACATTTTAGAGTGTATCAAAAAATCTATTCACTGTATTAGGAATTCGTCGACAATAATCAAATGCAATGCTAAAACCGACGCCTATCTATAAGTACCTCAAATTTGGAAATGATTACCACAATACAAGCGATATAAATTTTAGAGTGAAGGTGAATTTAAAGTAAAACAAATCGTCTTCGCATTTGCTATATATATAGTGAGCCTCCTTATCTTACTAAAATATCAGTTACATAATATACATACATAAACAGCCTATATACGTCCCACTGCTGGGCACAGGTCTCCCCTCAATCAACCGGAGGGGGTATGGAGCATACTCCACCACGCTGCTCCAATGCGGGTAAAATATCAGTTAATTTTCTTCAAAATACAACGCGGTTTTATGACAAATGTAAAAAAAATATACCAGGACAGCATTTATATAGGACCTGTGCAAGCTCACAGAGAAATGCCCATATAACCAAATTGTAATATAAATTTTCATTATCAATGTGCGTACTCAGCCAAGTATTTTAATTAAAATTAATTAAAACGATACGTGTCTCATTGCAAAGAGTTCATTAAACCAGATGCATACTTATCATCAACATCATCATTAATTTAAGACCCACGATCTAGTCGGTGTAGCATTCTCGACTCTTGTCTACTAAAGACCATCCTTTGACTTCTATACAAGACACGACGTTCGCCTTCTCTTTAATTTGTTTTATGTGAAGTTTTCTTGGTCTTCCCCTTCCTCTCTTTCCTTCTATCTTTCCGTCTATGATGATGTATTTAATAAATTCGTCGTGTCTTGTTAAGTAACCAATCATCTTGCCTCTTCTGTCCTCGATATCTCTCAATATTTGTTTTTTTACACACTTGCATACTTATTATAATTTATCAAATATAGTTTTCGTAAAATCGGGGTCAAAAACCTTCAACGTTTCGGCGGAAATGTTGAAACTGGATGTTTATAAACACAACAAACTAATTGGGTTCAATTTAAATATTTTTGTAAACGAAGTCTTGTGATTACAGGCGAATTTCATTAGGTGCGTGTGTATCGGAGCAAGATGTCTGTTGGGAGTTACGCGTATAGTAGGTACCTATACTTTTACTGTAACATTTTCGATGATTTTCGGGCCTTTTTCAGAATGAGCTTCTATGATACTTAGTGTGCTTACCCCGGTGGGAAATAGGCGGGAGTTTATGTATTTATTATATGTGTGAGAAGGAAGGCGAGCAAAGCCGATAGGCTAACGCATCCGGCTTCTACAGCGGTGGGGCAAGGCAAAGGGGAAATGCCTCAAAGGGCGCACGTCTGGATCCTTTTAGTGGCGCGCGGCCAATCTCCTGCGGCCTCTGCCTCCTGCTGAACGTACCGGCTGTCCGGTCCAACGGCCCCGGGAGGTTGAGGAGGAGAGAGTGGACTTGTACCAGCGCAACTACTTGTTCACTATAATACACTCACGCGCAGATGACTCCTGCATGATGATGATGATTATAATATGTATCAAGTAGTCATAGGTATGTTACATTACTTACTTATGTATTTTCAAAGTCAATTTATAAAACTTAGTCGTTTAAGTTTGTTCTGGTTACGCATTGGTACCCCCAGTGTTATATATTCCGTATTTCGTATGTAAATAAAGGTAAATAAGCACAAATTGTATTCTGAATATAGGTACTTTAATAGGAAGAACGTAAAAAGGACGAAAGATTGTCGTGACTGTCATAACTTTCCTGAGGTACTGAATACAAAATGGTTTCGTTGCGTGAGCTATCAACTTCCCGATGTAAGGATGAATGTTTACGGAAGTTTATGCAAATATTCTTTTGGGGAATACCATGAATGACAGTCGATAAAAGACAGTTAGAGGAACTATGTGTAGGTAAGATAAGGGCATGTATATTTTATAGGTTTGCGTGTATCTGATGTTCTTTTAAATAATATAATATAAACAGCCTATATACGTCCCACTGCTGGGCACAGGCCTCCCCTTAATCAACTGGAGGGGGTATGGAGCATACTCCAGCACGCTGCTCCAATGCGGGTTGGTGGAGGTGTTTTTACGGCTAATAGCCGGGACCAAAGGCTTAACGTGCCCTCCGAAGCAAGGAATCATCTTACTTTTTCGGACATTTCGGACAATCAGCTAATTCAAGCCTGAAAAGTCCTTACCAAACAAAGGACAGTCTCACAAAGTGATTTCGACAATGTCCCATCGGGAATCGAACCCGGACCTCCAGATCGTGAGCCTTACGCTCTAACCACTAGACCACGGATGTTATTTTTAACTGTAAATGAAAACTAAATGTAAATGTTAATGGAAATGACGACCAAAATGATCAAGTAAGTAGGTACCTATTCGATCAATGACTGCGATTTATCTTGTTGATCGGCCTACCAGATTGGGTATATACGGGCATGATTTATGTATGTAAATATTATATGCTCTTATAAACAAAGGTGAATCTACATTCTCTTAAAATATAAAAATACATTTGTCAGCACATCATTTGACGCAGGACAATGGGTATCGGTAAAAATTTTTAACAAAAAAAAAACCGACTTCAAACGCAAAACTAAAAAGCAATAAATAAATTTACTTCGCACAAAGTAATTAGTACGTATTTTCAATTAGTTAATTAATTTATAATTCTGAAGCCGGTGCCAAGGAAATGCTACAACGAAGTACCGATTCATATATTTTTCAATACTGATTGTTTTGTAATTTTTTGTTTGACATTGTTTTGTAATTGCTTTGATATAGGTATTAAACAATATTGTGTGTACATAGTAATTTGATATTGTAGTAGGGTTGTTGTAGCATTTACTTGGCACCGACTTCAGAATTATAAATTAATTAACTAATTGAAAATACGTACTAATTACTTTGTGCGAAGTAAATTTATTTATTGCTTTTTAGTTTTGCGTTTGAAGTCGGTTTTTTTTTTGTTAAAAATTTTATTTTATTTTACGATTTTAAGTGATGGTTAGACCGAGCAAGGATGCAGACAGACAGATTTTCTGATTTATATTCATATATAATAATATAATATATTATTAGTAGTGATCACAATTATTATTGATGAACATGTTTACACACACACACTCACACACGCGCTAACGCACACGAGCACACGCGCACGTACACACGCACACACACAGATACACGCACACACACAGACACACGCACACACACACACACACACATGTGTATGTGTACATACACACATGTGGTTGTCAGTGGAAGCTGCTATCATACACACTCACGCATACATATAGATACAGTAGATTTCGCGTGGTTCGCTCGCTGCTAAAGCAGCTCGCGTGTCCTGTTTATTCGAAACTGTCCCTCTTCGTATGGCGGCCATCTTGTTTTTCCGCCATTTTGTTTTTTTTCACCGGCGACAGAATTTGACCAAGATTTAAATGGGTGTCGTGGAAACAAACAAAATCCAGGTGCAATAGGTTTGCCAGACCGTAGGATGTCTCCCTGATTGGGAGCAGTTTTCAAAGATGACGTTCCGATCACACCCCTATACATCATTTTTACCCCCAAGACATTTTCTGGAAAAACAAAATTTTGTATGGCGGCCATCTTGTTTTTTCGCCATTTTGTATTTTTTTCACCGGCCATTAAATTCGACTAAGATTTAAATAGGTTTCGTGAAAGAAAAATTGGTTCAGGTGTGATAGTTTCGCCAGGCCGTAGGGTGTCACCCTGATGCGGAGCAGTTTTCGAAAATCGGGAAGTATTTCCATACTTAACATGACGATCCGATCACAACCCCGATATATATTTTATATCCCGAGACATTTTCTGAAAAAACAAAATTGTGTATGGCGGCCATCTTGTTTTTCCGCCATTTTGTTTTTTTTTACGCGCTATGGAATTTGACCAAGATTTAAATAAGTGCTCTGAAAGAAATATTGGTTCACGTGCGATAGTTTTGCCAGGCCGTAGAGTATCTCTCTGATGCGGAGCAGTTTTTGGTGACCAGAAAGTATTTCCGTACTCTACATGACGTTTTGAGTAAGCGCCCCATACATTATTTTTACCCAAACGGGCTTCTTCCAAAATCGACAAAATTTTGTATGGCGGCCATCTTTTTTTTCCGCCATTTTGTTTTTTTGCACCGGCGATTGAATTTGATCAAGATTTAAATACGTTTCGTGAAAGAAAAATTGCTCCAGGTTGTATAGTTTTGCCAGGCCATAGGGTATCTCCCTGATGCTGACCAGTTTTCGAAGGTCGGGAAGTTTTCCCGAAGCCTAAAGATCGATCCGATCAATATGACTTTACAAACGCACTAGTCGCTCCTACGATTTTTGAAAATTCCCCTCGATTTCTCTGGTCTTCCATCATCAGATCCTGACTTCCTTGACATGGGACCCCCTTGGGTATATCTCCTTTCAAACAAAAAAAGAATTATCAAAATCGGTTCATATACGACGAAGATATGCCCGAACAAACATAAAAAAAAAAAAAAAAAAAAAAAAAAAAAAAAAAAAAAAAATATACGGTCGAATTGAGAACCTCCTCCTTTTTTGAAGTCGGTAAAAAACTGGAACTCTCACTTCAGGTTAGGTAAGCGAACCCTGTGAAAAACAGGATAACGCTAGGGAGCTGATATACATTGGTAACAACGATGGTCTTGGCAACAACAATTTCAATATGGTCGCATTATAGTGTAAACCTCGTGATAGCCGTGTGATTTTTAAATTTCCGGCCATATGGTTAATTAACGCATACCTATGCGTCAAATGTACAATAAGCCATGTCCATAAAAAGCGATTTTTCAAAAATGCATTTACAAGGTTTACACTTTAAAGCGACGATATGTAATATACCTGTAAAAACTGCAACCGCTTACGTTATTACAATTCCAACAGTCCATTACATACAAATGCAGATGAAGCGGGAAATACAAAAATCAATACGGGCCAGCCTCCGCAAAGTCTAGACGCAAAGCTCCGAGAACACCAAGACGTGCCTCGACGCATTGCAGGCCTCACACACATCTCTAGTGCAATCCACTACAACCACCCGCACAATCAAACAACACCACAACATATCCAACAACCAACATAATCAATCTACACACCAACAAGGTTAGAAAATGTTCCGGTTATCAAAGAAAAACCACAAAAATATAGAAAACTTTAGCGGTTTTCTTGCCACTGACTAAAAAACAGCCGCCAATGACGAGAAATTAATTCTGGAGCGGCAGGCAGACATATTGTAACTCAATACTCTCGCTTCCAGCACGTGCTTATCGGCACGCGTAATCCAAAGTTAGTAAAGTGTTAAATCCCTAACAGATAAAAAAGTGGGAAAACTAAAACTAAGTCAGCTACTTTACCGGTAACACGGAAAAACGCTCAAAGGAACACCACACACTAACACTTTCCACGATTTGTTGAAAATTGTGTTTCACTATTTGTATTCACGGCCGCGATTCCAAATTCGGAATTTGAATTTAATTTTTGGAAGCCGTTAACTATGTGCCCTTACCAAGTGAACGTTTCGTTACCGCGCGGTCGGTTGCGATGATTTTGGGAATGCCGAAGCGGCAGTTAGCGATGGACTGAGGCGGGCGGGCGCTTCGGCGGCGTTCGGCTGCTTTCGCCCACCTTTATATTTAGAATTTGGCTCTCTCCCCGGTTTTATATAGCAGTGAGTACATCGCGTATAAAGCGTATTCGAGATGCGGTCTCCGCCTGAATATATATAGGAATTACAGCTTTTTATTGAGTGGATAGAAAAAAAATTGCATGCCATCCGCGTCTGTAAGACTGAGGAATTTTTTGGCCGATCGTACTTTAATGGCGACCAAATCGTGCGCAAAAACTTTAATTCCATTTTTTCACTACCATATTTGGATGTACGACAAAATTATTATCAATTTTACAATGAATTGGTAGATACATAATTCTAATTCTATTTCTCTTTTGTTTTTGTATTTTGTTTTTTCCTGTTTGTGCAATAAAGTATTTGTTATGTTATGTTATGTTATACATAATTTACGAGTTGAATTCGTGTCTCAGTATTTTTAAATACTTATATTTTATACTACATTAACCCTTTGCGCAGCGTTTAACTGCCAAATCATAATGTTATATTTATTCTCTAACATCGGAAAGAAGAAAACTTAGAAAAACTTATTTTCAATGAAAACTGCCTTTTTCGTAACACATCCTTCAGACGGGATACACTCCACCTTGATCCACGTTTTATAGCAATTTATCACGAATTTTAGCTTAATTATACAAAATTGTCGAAGGAACACTCAACAGTGCTGCCAACATTTGAGTTTCTAGTTTTCATCCTCATTAGAGTCGATGACCTCACTAGGGATTCGATTTTTCTCGATTTATCAGTCGCTAGTAGGCAACCCCCTTGACGCAAAGGATACCTCGCTAACTAGACTAGAATACTTACCAAATTGACGAATTGTATTATCTTCTTCTTAACGCACGTTAAGCCGTTGGTCCCGGTTATTACTTACTGGTGTAAGTACGTACCTAGTCGTTATATGAGCCCTAACCCTGACACCAGGGTTGATGAGGTTGGTAATTCACCTCACAACCCACACGATAGAAGAAGAATACGTAGGGCCGTAAATTATATTGTACGTTTTCATGAATGAATTCTATGGACTGTGAAACATGTCAGATACAATCGTCTAGTATGTACGGTCAACTTACTGTAGCACTTCGTAAAACGTAGGTATCATTGCATTGTATCTCTGATGAGTATCTTTTGAATAACGATCCGTGTGGCATGATAATACAGCATATTACAAGATGCGTAGGGCTTTTGATGGTTACATACTTCATAAAGGATTGTACAATCATGAGCAATATCATGTACCCACTTTAGAACCCTGTCGCACTATCATATTTGACATTTAATGAGACTTACGGTTTAATTTGTCAAAAAAGCTAAAGTGACATGGTTTCAAAGTGTATACATATTAGTACTCGTGACCGTATGTGCGTTCTCCAACCATGGACTTCTATATGGACGATGGTTTCATGGTTTCATTCTTCTTCTTCTATCGTGTGGGTTGTGAGGTGGTGTACCAACCTCATCGACCCTGGTGTCAGGGTTACTAATGAGCCGCCAAAGGCTCCCAACATGGCTCACGTAACGACTACTTACTTACATCAGTAATCATCGGTAGGGACCAACGGCTTAAGGTGCCTTCCGAAGCACGGATCATCTACTTTCGGACAATCAGGTGATCAGCCTGTAATGTTCTAACCAAACTAGGGACCAAAAAAATATTTTTTGTGATATGTTCCCTCCGGGAATCGAACCCAGGTCCTCCGGATCGTGAGCCCAACGCTCAACCACTGAACCACGGAGGTCGTTATTGATTACTAACGAATATGAATTTTATTATACCATACTATAAATTATTATATCACTAATTTATCGATATAATTCTAGTACAGTAGTTGAACATTGGGCTCACGATTCGGAGGTCCCGGATCCGAATCCCGGTGGGGACATAATTACAAACATCAATTTATGATCTATAGTTTGGTTAGGACATTGCAGACTGATCACCCGATTAGTAAGTAAGACGATCCGTGCTTCGGAAGGCACGTTAAGCAGTCCTGCTTCTATTTACCTTTAGCATTTATGTGCTTACGTAGTTGTTACACGAAAGACGTTAGGGGCCTGGGGCGGCTTACATACATACATAAACTCACGCCTATTTCCCACCCGGGTAAGCAGAGAGTATGGAATTCCATTTGCTTGAATCCTGATACACTTCTCTTGCTTCCTCCACATTCATCAATAGTTTCATACACACACGCCGTTTAATAGTAGATCGTACTAAACCTTTTCTAAGGACATCTCCAATTTGGTCAATATACGTTTCAGGTCTTCCTCTGCTAAGGGCGGCTTAATAGTAGATATCCCTGTCACTTCGGATGATTAGGTCAGTGAACAGTACGCATAATGTTTTTTATTTTAATAGCACAGAGTCTGTTGCTGATAATTGATTTGTTATTAGTTTAAGTTTTTTGTATTATTTTTTAGGGGTCTGGCTGAAAATCGGCGTCGTATTGTCCCTCATGTGGGTCGATACGACATTAGCCGAGCTAGTACCCTTTTTAGTTTTAAGTCTTACATTTCATATTATGTTCAAATTTTAATATTAAGAAATTTATGTAACGTCTTAAACCTAAATAAAGATTCTATCTAAGTATTTATTTATTTATTTATTTATTTATTTATTTATTTATTTATAGGAAAACCAACAGCTACATCAAATAGTATAAACATAAATATCTAACATAAGTATCTATAATTCTATCTATCATTGAACTCGCAACCCACACACAGGAGATAGATATATAAGTAGGTAGGTATACTAGTAGATCTGGTTCATCATATTCACGCAAGTAGTCATCTGATGCCTTGTGCTTTTTGCCCTATGAGATAGGTATTACATTCGGGAGTTGTCTGTATTTGAGCAAGATAAGAAACTTCTAAAATGTTGCTACGAGTGGCTTTAATCATTTCATTTCTAGATTCGATTTCATCTCCGCACGTAATAGTGTTGTTTATTCAATGGCTACATTTATACACACAGATCTCTTTCTTTTTTGACGCTTTCTGGAAAGCAATATAAGCGGGGGCTAAAGAGCTTCCATCTGTGTCAGTGACTCTGTGGTGTGATGACGTCAGTGGTTGTCGGGAATATGGTTGGCGGGAGTATGGTTGACGGGAATGACGTAGGAGCGACTATAGGTAGGTAGCGTCTGTTCTATAGCCCTGTGCGAATTTGGTGTCTTCTAGGCACAAACGTGTAAAAGAAAGGGGTAACCCTCGGGGCAAATAACCACTAAATCTTAGCCCTTTTTCGGTGGGTGCCGCACCCGTTTGTAGGTAGTATTACCTAAGATTGAGGGAATTATGTATTATAAGTTTCATGCAAAGAATAGTAAGTCTAGGTAATAAATAAGCCGCCGAAATAATACCTATGTGAATAATATTTCCTACTTTTTAATATCAAAATCACTTACCATTCGAATATTTGTATAAATGGCAGTCTTACGTAAAACGTTTCAATTGTAAATTGGCAAATAAACTTGAAAACTTGTTTTAAATAAAAAACCGCTTTTTCTGTTTTTCAACTGTTCATTTATCCCCTTGGGGAAAGGCAAAGGCAAAGCAATCATCCGCTTATTTATTTTTTAGATGATAATCTGTATTCCTTAGGAATCGCTGGTAGACGTTAAAATAATATGAAAGGAAGAACAATACGTATATTGCGGAAAGCTAAATTAATAAATTTTAAGTTATATAAAAAATAGTTATGTCAAATTGAATTTTGCGCCATTTTTGAGCCTACGACACTGAAAGTACTCAAAATAAATTATTTTTGGCAACACCGATTTATTAAATGTCAAATAAAAATGTGTAAATTTCGTTTCACGCAGCTGATGCAGCAGAACTCTTGAGTCAGTTTATAATTTTATGTTACACACACTTACGCCGGCAAATAAATATAAGTAAATTTCTAATCCAACGATGAGCGTAGGTGTAACTTTTAGCATGAAGCTTCCAGACCAAACACCAAAACACAACTGTCACTTCGCTGGCAAGTCAAACAATGAAAACATCCAGGGGCTTTTCGGCGGGAGACGGGAACGGGACAGTTGCTTTCTTTATTGAGTAATCTAAATAATTAATACGAAGTGGTGTTTTGTGGTTAATGATCGCATTAAGTTAGTCGGAAGACATTCGCGAGTGTTATTATATTGGAGTATTCAATAAACAAAGTGTATCTGCCTATTTTCGCTTCGTGCCGGGAAGCCGCTTCATAACTCAAAAGTTTATGCGGACTTTTGAGTTAATTCGTTTGGGGTTCGGAGTAGGAGTCTACTCCGAGGGTGGGGGCTTAGGTTTCATCATCATCATTCATCACCTTTCATTATTTCATTAATCATCAAGAAAAAAAAAATACGTAAGACATGGCTGTATGGGCATAGTTCCCTTTGCCTTACCCTTCGGGGAAAACCAAAACAAAAAAAAAAAAAATGAAAACATCCAATATATTTTGTTGATTATTTATTGAATATTATTCTTTCTATTGTGCATCAACATATTTTAGAGTTATAAATATATTAGCATAATGTTCTTTTAGCTGACAGTGAGTCATTGTGCGCTGATTTTTGTTTTTCAATAGATATTTATTGAATTTTATTTGCCGTGATGTTTAGCCCAGATATTAGTGATTACCAATTGACCTCTATAATAACTGAGTGCTGTGGTGGTGTAGCCGTTGTTTATTCGGCCCTATACAGACCCGATAACACAAATGTGGCTATCAAGAGGTATTTCGTTGATAAAACGAAGGAGAACGCTAGTCTCATACAGGTAAAGGACTTGTTTACATAAGGACATTTAGAAAACTCCATATTCATATCTTTATATATATTAGTCTTCGTAATTTATCTTCGCACCGGTGCTTCTGGACATCTGCTATGATTTGTATAGTATATCAGTCATTTATTTTTCTAAATGTCCACTAAATTGATACAGTCATAACATTTTTTATTATTTCTAGCTTAATTAAACACTTGGATTCTATTTCTCTTTTGTTTTGTATTTTGTTTTTTCCTGTTTGTGCAATAAAGTATTTGTTATGTTATGTTATGTTATGTTGGAATGTTTATTATTTTCTTCTAAAGCTTGAGTTCTTACGTTAAAGTTACCCTTCTTTTACCACAGTATGAATATTATTATAATATTATCATAAATAATTATACTGTTATATACTCACAAACGAACCCGAAAACGTCCGGAAGATGTGCACAGCTTCGAGACAGCTCAGTAACTGCCTTTTTTACAACCACCCTCCAAAGTCCAATATATGACATGCCTTCCCCTTCAGGAGAGTTCACACACTCACTGTTCACTTAGTACACATAACACTGTTACTCTAGTTTTCTATCACTAAATATATTATCCTATTCACTATCACTATCCTAACTATACCTAACATGCTTTAGAATTATAAGTTCATGAGAAGAAGTCAGGGTTGCTGATCACTTCCTTCCTCCATGTCTTGAGGTTCATCATTATCATCACTGTCTTCCAGAGATATTCTCTTCGATGGTGGTGAAGATGTAGAGGGTGACCGAATTCTCTTATTTCTATTAGATGTGACAAGTTCTTCATTTAAAACTATGTCCTGCGGTCCCGAAACCCCAATCATCTCCGCCCATTGACTAGGATGAGGTAGGATTATCCCCGCTCGCCCGGGAACGGCATCACTGGTTGTTCCTGCTTCCACCCTTCTCTCAGACTTCTGATCTTTTGTGGTATTTGTTCCCCTTTGAATCTGATTAATATGTCTCATTAGTAGTCTACCATTCCACCTGACCAAATATCTACAAGCTCCAATTATTTTTTCAACAGTACCTTTAAGCCAGCGAGTATTCCCACAATAATTCCTCACATAAACCTGTTGTCCAATTCTTAATGTTCTAGGTTGTATCTTCTCATTATTCTCAATAGCTTTGACCTGTTCATTATTTTTCATCGACAAGGGGTTCAAATTATCCCATTTTGTTTTAAATTTCCTCTTGTTTAACAACTCGGCCGGTGAAGTGCCCGTGACGCTGTTAGGAGTAGTACGTAAGCCATATAACATTTTCGATAATTTAATGTCCCATGGTTCTGATGAAAACTTTTTTAATTTGGTTTTGATTGTCTGTACTGTTCTTTCCGCTTGCCCATTCGATGCCGGGTGATACGGTGCCACTGATACGTGTTTCACGTTATTCGCCGCCAGAAAATTTTTGAATTCCTGGGATGTAAAGCTTCTTCCATTATCACTTACTATTGTATCCGGTATGCCTTGCTGTACAAATATTTCCCTCAGTACTTTAATTAATGTAATACTATTCATACTTGACACTATCTTTACTTCTGGCCATTTAGAAAAGGCGTCTATCACAATCAAAAATACTTTGCCTTGAAAGGGTCCAGCATAATCTATATGTAGCCTAGACCACGCCTTCTCTGGTCTTATCCACTGATGTGTTACTTTTGGTGGCATGTTCCTGTATTCGGCACATATAGGGCATTCTCTGATCATCTCTTCGATTTGTCGGTCAATAGCTGGCCACCAAAAGTAGCTCCGGGCTAGAGCCTTTGTAATCACGATACCATCGTGATTGTCGTGTAATTGGTCTAGAATCTGCGATCTCATTCTTCCTGGAATAACAACCCTACTTCCCCATAAAACACAATCCTTATAGACTGACATTTCCTCACGTTTTTTCCAAAATAATCCATATTCTTCTGATACCTTTGCGGGCCATCCATGACGTAGCCAATACAAAATTTTACTTAATGTGTTATCTTTCTTAGTCCACTCTGCCACATCTTTAGCTGACAAATTCAATTCCACTGGTGTCTCTTCTATCAGTAGAACACCCGAATATTCTTCCTTTTCACTTTCTAGTTTAGACGGCCATCTACTTAGCGCATCGGCGTTGCCCAAGTTTTTCCCTTTTACATATTCCAACTGGTAGTCATATGAGTTCAACCATAATGCCCATCGTAACATCCTTGGAGATATTATGTTCGGTATTGTTCTTTTTGGGTCAAAGATTCCTAATAGCGGTTTGTGATCTGTCCTAATAATTATTTTTCTACCACTAATGAATTGGTGATACTTTTTTAGTCCAAAAATGATAGCTGCTGCTTCTTTGTCAATTTGAGCATAGTTGCGCTCATGTGTATTCATCGTTCTTGACGCGAACATTATTGGTCTGACTGTGCCATCGTCCATTTCATGTTCTAAAACAGCTCCCAGCCCATAGTTTGAGGCATCGCAAGATAGTATCAATTTCCGTTTTTCATCATAGTGTACTAATGTGTCTTTACTCGACAAGTTTTTTTTGAGCTTTTCAAAAGCTATCTGTTGCTCTTTATTCCATTGCCACTTCCTTTCTTTATCTAATAATCGGTATAAAGGTTCTGCTACTGTCGCTTTATGTGGCATAAACCGATCATAAAAATTTAACAAGCCTAAGAAAGCCTGTAACTCTTTAACATTAGTTGGAGCTTGAGTTTTTTCAATAGCCTTAATTTTGTCTTCATTTGGGTGAATACCCGATTTATCAATAACGTAACCCAAAAATTCAACACTATTGGCCGCTAATTTACATTTGTTTTTGTTAACCTTCAACCCCGCTTCTTGTAATTTCTGAAGAACTAACTCGAGTCTCTCATTGTGTTGTTGCATATTCCCTCCAGTTACCACAATATCATCCAGTAGTACTGCTATCCCTGGAATACCAGCCAATAGAGTAGACATCAGTCGTTGAAAAATCCCGGGACAGGCCTTAATCCCAAAGGGTAACCTTTTCATTCTATACAACCCTTTTGGGGTGTTGATAGTAAGAAGTTTTGAAGTAGCTTCATCAACCGTCACTTGTGTATATGCACGTTCTAAATCAATTTTTGTGAAAATTTTACTTCCTCGTAATTCACAAAAAGCTTCATTAAGTGTAGGCAGTGGATATGTATCTGTATCTATATATTTATTCACTGTAGACCTGTAGTCCCCACACAATCTTACTGTACCATTTTTTTTAAGAACTGGCACTATGGGTGTTGCCCACTCTGAATGTGGAATTGATTCCAACACACCCTCTGCTACTAATCTGTCTATTTCTTGAACAACACGTTCTTTAATGGCGAACGGTACCGGTCTACTTTTAAGGAACTTCGGTACTACCCCTTCATTTGGTGTAATCCGTACTACCGGTCCAGTATATTTTCCAAGCCCTTCTTGGAATACGTCTGCATATCGATTTACCACTGTCATAACAGCGTCACTATCAATCTCTATATTATACACCCCCATCTGTAAGTGTATATTCAAGTCATCAAACCAATTTCTCCCTATTAAGCTTGGTCCATTACCTGTTGCTATCACTATTGATAATTCCTTCTTAATGCTTTTACCTTCTACTTGCACTGTTGCTTTACCTAATAAATGCAACCTACTATTCGTCCATGTCTTCAGTTTCATGTTTAACTTTTCTAACTTAGGTATTTCTCCTTTCCAAATGAGTTTTGCTGTCTCTTCGCTAATTAGGGTAAAAGCACAGCCCGAGTCGACTTCCATCTCTATTTGACAACCATTCAACTTAATGTCCATCAAATAGGCGGACCTTTTTGTTTCCTTTATATTATTAATGCTCTCTTCATACAGACCATTACAATTGGAATCAGTTTTGTTTTGATTTGTCTTTGTCTTACAAACCGACTCGATATGGCCCACTTTCCCACAAAAATTACATTTAGCCCATCTAAACCTACAAGTGCCCCCATGTTTTCGACCACATCGAAAACAATTGGGTTTTTCCTCTGATTTAGGAGGAAATTTACTAGAAATTTTGTTTATTTCCATAGGTTCTTCCACATCACTACTATTTTTTCCTGATATAGACGGCACTATTATAACATTGTCTGCATCAAATTTCGCTGATTCATAGGAAAGAGCTATTTTACATGCTTCATCAAATGTTAGATCTGTTGTTTGCAATAACTTCTTTTGTACTTCCTTGTCGTAAATACCGCAAACTAGCCGGTCGCGCAAAGTCCGTTTTAAATCGCTAAAGTTGCACCCAATACTTAATTTCCGCAATTGGGCAATATAATCGCGTATCTTTTCCCCGTCTTGTTGACTTCTCATATGAAATTTATATGATTGCACGATTTCGTTCGGAGTTGGATCAAAATGGCCGTTTAATTTTTCAATCATAACAGAGAAGGTAACCTCACTTACTTGTGATGGCGAAATGAGCGATACGATCAAATCATATAATTCCGGCCCACACGCGGCTAGTAAATTCGCCTTCTTTAATTCATCTTCTTTAATATTACTTGCCTGCAGACAGTATTTAAACCTTTCTATGTAATTTTTCCAGCAACCACGTGTCACGTCAAATTCACTGAATTTTATACTCATTTTCGTAAAGTGTTTTCACGATTTTTTTTTTATCTGTTCACCCTGATAGGCACACAACACGCACTTATACCGTATTATCCTCGTCGCCACTGTTATATACTCACAAACGAACCCGAAAACGTCCGGAAGATGTGCACAGCTTCGAGACAGCTCAGTAACTGCCTTTTTTACAACCACCCTCCAAAGTCCAATATATGACATATACAAAACATCTTTTTTACAGCAAGATATCCTTACCCGCAAAGAGTTGCAGCACTCCAACATTCTCCCATACTTGACTTCATTTGTCCATGGCCGGGAGCTGTATGTGGTGTCTCCATTGATGAACCTGGGCTCCTGCCGTGATGTTCTAGACCGGTACTTCCCCGAGGGTCTGCCGGAGCTACCCTGTGCCATAATATTGAGGGATGTGCTGTATGCTCTGCAGTACTTGCATAAACAACTTTATATTCACAGGTGAGTTACTTGTTTAAGTCAAAGACAGGATTTTACTGAACCTCAAACTCGAAAATATCTTTAATTTGTAGGTAACATAGTTACACTTTGAATTGTAAACTTTTACATAATGTCTCATCCACCTATACCTTCTGCAGCTTCTTAGCCGAGGAAAACAAGCTGCAAGAAAAAAATTCGGCACAATTCCCTAGACATACGGAAAAAAAAAATATTGTAATACAATTTCAGTAATTTGGCTGAGGGATAAAGAGTTTCGATACTACGTATAGAATGACAACTCTGCTCCCCACCAGAGGCTGAGCTAGATTTACCTCACCCCCCTCGAACATGGTTTAGTTTTTAATCGTATGGTGTCACACAACAAGATAACATTAACAACATTATCAAGTTTTGAGTTTCATCCCCTGCCAGCACCCAAGGCGTATCCAACAAGAGAATGTGGGCTCCTATAAAGGTACTGAGTTTATTGACATTGATCGACGAAGCTGGCGTTATATCGCGCGCAATTGTTTCGTAATCATCATCATCAGCCCATTAACGTCCCCACTGCTGGGGCATGGGCCTTCCCTATGGATGGATAGGGTGATCAGGCCTTAAACCATCACGCGGGCCCAGTGCGGATTGATGGTTATTAACGACTGCTAATGCAGCCGGGACCAACGACTTAACGTGCCTTCTGAAGCACGGAGGAGCTCGAGATGAAAACTTTTAACTTGTGGTCACCCATCCTATGACCGGCCTTTGCGAAAGTTGCTTAACTTTAGCAATCGCAGACCGAGCGCGTTTAACGCTGCGCCACCGAGCTCCTAGGTTTCGTAATAAATGTATTCTATTAGCTCATTTAACGTGTCGCTCGCGATATGCAGATATGCTTTTCTACGTCAACAACTGTCATCGTCAACTCCACAGAAGCGTGCGAGCGAGCCACGTGCTCCTCTCCACGAGCGGGTCTGTGCGCGTGTCAGGGCTGCGCAGCGCGGGCAGCCTGGTGGTGCGCGGGCGCAGACACAAGCAGCTGCACCAGCTGCCGCCGCCGGACCATGATAACGCTAATTTAATGTGGCTCAGCCCTGAGCTTCTTGAACAGGTAATTGTAACACTCATTGATCTAATGATTAATGCCATTAGGTTGCGTATTTTAGAACAAAATACAACATAATGTTTCTTAATTATAAATTTTGATGCTCAGAACATTAGTACACAAATTCGAATCCCGGTGGGGACATGTCACAAAAAATGTGCTTATGATCCCTAGTTTGGTTGGGACAAAGTTTGATCACCCGATTCTCCGGAAGTAAGGCACATTAAGTCGTTAGTCCTGGTTACTAAGTAGTTGTTACATGAACCATGTCAGAGGCCTTTGACTGCTCAATAATAAACCTGACCACTGATAGAAGAATTATAAAAACAATTAAACACAAATGTAATACCAAATTTCTTCTATCATGTGGGTTGTGAGGAGAATTACAAACCCTATCAACCCTGGTGTCAGGGTTATTTGAGTCGCCATAGGCCCCTGACACGACTTACATCAGTAAGTAGTAACTGGGACCAATGGCGTAACGTGCCACACTGAATCAATACTTATCTATTGTTGCAGAACCTGAAGGGCTACGACGAGCGGTCAGACATCTACTCGCTCGGCGTGCTCTGCTGCGAGCTAGCTAACGGCGCAGTTCCGTTCGCAGACGTCCCCACCACTCTCATGTTCACTGAGAAGGTAAGGGTACAGTCTCGAGCAATATAATGTACCCACTTTAGGATTCTGTCGCACTAACATATTTGACATTTAGTGAGGCTTACAGTTCAATTTGGCAAAAAAGTTAATGTGACATGGTACCAAAGTGTATACATATTAATGCTCGTGACTGTACTCCTTCAGCAGCGAGCATTCGCCTGTAATCTGTTTTCTCTAATAATCCTACATTGAAAATAAATGATGATTGTTGTTTTCTTACGTTTGAAGGTGCGCGGGAGCAGGCCGCAGCTGCTCGACTGCTCCACGTTCCCCGAGCCTTGTCTCGAGGACAGCGAGATGAAGAGTAAGCACTGTTTAAATAAGAACTGAAAATTAAAATTAGAACTCCATTATCATACGAGTAAAGTATGTGACAAATACTTTATTGCACACACTGTAAATACAAAACAGAAGAGAAATAGAGAGAGTATAATAGTACATGAATATATGTAGTACTAGCGACCCGCCCCGGCTTCGCTCGGGTGCAATGCTGAGGAAAAAATGAAATTATTTACGACATTACATTAAAAACCTCAAAAATAACAGTATTTCTCCACTATTTAATGGATGGTATTATACATATAAACCTTCCTCTTGAATCACTCTATCTACAAAATCCGTTGCGTAGTTTTAAAGATTTAACCGTACAAAGGGATATAGGGACAGAAAAAACGACTTTGTTTTATACTATGTAGTGATATTGTGACGTCCAGGCATGTACAACACGGACAGCGGCGTGGGCGACAGCGCAGACGCGGAGGCGGACGCCGTGTCGCGCCTGCGGCAGCGCTACGCCGCGCGCAAGTTCAGCGACACATTCCACCACCTCAGCGAGCTCGCCTTACAAAGGTAACACATACATTCTCATCACCTTGTAGTGGACCAACTAGTTCCGCCCATATTTCACAGATGGCGCTCATCGGCGCCCTGAAACGCGCTAACGAAGTTTGCATAGTGAGACGCATATATATTTTAGAGGGCTTATCTAATCTAGTAATTTAACAATTAACGCTAACTTGTTTAGGATTTATAGTCAAATGCGTGAAGCTTTGTTACAGAGCGAGAGAAGTTTTAAATTACCAGAATAAAAAATTTATTCATGGTGTTGCCAATATATTATACAACATTAACAACGTTGGGTCATCGATCCTCGGTACCATAAAAACAACCTTTGACGGCAGCAACACCCTTACCGCCAAAATTTTAGCAAGCCTATTTTAATCTCACTGACTGCTGTGGGCAAAGGCCTCCCTTCGATTATTCCGCTCTTAACAATTTTGCGCTAACTCCGGCCAATCTCTTACGCAACTACACGCTATTACGCAATCTCTTGCTAACTATTCTCTTCTTAAGAAATTAATTGGAAAATATCGAGGTTTTGTTGAAGTAAACCATATCAGAATGTGATTATTCAAAAAGATACTTGCGTGGTTTTCACTATAAGCACACCCCGGACACTTCATACAAACAACCTTGTTTTACACAGACACTACACATTGACATTATCGTACACGCGCATCTATGTGTGTGACGACTGACGCCATACGAAGTAAATTGCGGTCGAGGGGGGTGAGGTAAACCTAGCTCTGGTGGAGAGCGGAGAGTTACCGTTCTATACGCAGTATTATTCCATATTCTATGCTATAAGGTTGCCTCCACCAACCCGCAGTGGAGCAGCGTCGTGGAGTATGCTCCATACCCCCTCCGGTTGATTGAGGGGAGGCCTGTTCCCAGCAGTGGGACGTATATAGGCTGTGTATGTATGTATGTTATGCTATAAGGTGACAATATTATGTTTGCAGAGAACCAGAGAAGCGGCCGACAGCGTCGCAACTACTCGGGCACCCGTTCTTCAAACAGATCCGCAAGACTGACTTCCTGCCCAGCCTCATCGGGCGAGTCAAGCCCATCAAACCTGACCTCAGTGAGTTAGCATTTCATTTTCGGCGTTTGTTAGCCTTCGCCGGCACACCCCGGACACTATACAAAAATCTCATTCTTGGGTAGACCTGGGGTTTAAATGGCCATATCGAAGCAATTCATCTAAATGTGGCCGTTTAAACCCCCCTGTGGGAGGTTAGAAGATACGTACCATACCTTATATGAATGTACCCGGAATGGCTCAAAAAGGCGATGTTTATTTAAACAACTAAAAGTAGGAGTCAGAGTAGTGATATAGGTATCTTGGAGGCATTTTTATCAGAGCCTACGAGCAAATATTGAATGAAAGCAGAAATCATGGGTGGGGGCATGAACTAAATATGATTTTTTATAATTTTTAGTCAATCTTGATCGATGGGGCTGGCATAACAAACTGTTAAAAGTCCTTAAATAAATCCTTAAACTCACACGATAGAAGAAGAACACCAGCCCTCGGCCGAGGCAGTCGGCAATTGCCCGCTATTTTTTTACATAGTATATTAGTTACTACATGGTTATGTCTTGTTATAATTTGTGACTGTGCGAATTCCAAATTCAAAATATCAAAATAATTATAAAAAGATTTTAAGGAAAAAAACTTTACTTTGAAATTCTTATTAAAAAATACACTTCTTTTTCCGTTACAGATGACATGTCAGCACTCCTACTGCAAGAGAAGATGTCAGAGATGGATATAGAGAAGACTACAGAGTGGGACTTCTAGTCCGTAGACCAATGTTCGTACAATAACTAACAATAATATTAAGCCTGAGTGACTTGGTGACGTAAACGGGAAGTTAGTACATTTTATATGTACAGAGACTTTTTTACTAGTTCAATTAAAGAAATAAATTGAAAATGGCGCGAATGATCTATTTGTGTCTCGCTCAGACGGCAAATGCGTGAGCGAGAAACAAGAAGCGCCGCTATTTTCTCCTGTTTTTACTGAGTTATTCGTGATGTTGGTAGAATTGAGTAGTTTCTATTTAGTCAAATAAGTTACTTTTTATTAACGTCCATTCAAGAAATAATTTACATGAAAACGTACACCTTGACGTCATAGAAAAACGAGATAAAATATCGATTTATTGTTGCGCTATTCTTTAATTAAAATTAGTTAATAAATTGAATAAAAAAAATTATTAGTTACTTGTGGTAATTTAGTAATTAATATTTCATAATTTATTTTTGACCGAAAGCCAAAATCGGGAATTGAATTGGGATTTTTTTTGGACTGGGTCAAAGATAAAATATAAAATGCTAATCTAGAAATAGAAACCAGTTGAAGATGATCAAAAATCAACCTCATTTTTTGTTTTTAATCATTTTCATATTTTATAAATAACAATGAGCACGACGTTTGACCGCTTTATTCATGACGTCATACCACATAGAAATTTATCGTTTTGACGTTTCGTAAAAAGTATCTCATTTGACTAGTTTGTCAAGTAGCTTATTGAAATGGACAGGGACAATTACCATTTCTCATTGCTGGGGTATATAATTATTCAAAAATTTAATATAATGGCAGAAGCATATATAAAACTAATTGTTGCTTGTTTTGATACTTGGATCACATTATGTATAGAATGTTGCTACCTATATTGCTTGTCTTTATTTTGATCACAATAACAATGGTTGGAAATTGTAATTGTACCTTGGGGTGATAAAAAGAGTTATCATTTATACCCAAAAATAAAGATAAGAAATGCATATTGTGTGTTATCCATGAAAGTAGAAGTTTAAACGAAAGAAAAACTTAACAACGCCATCTATCGTGTTTTTGGGGAATGCCGATTGGAAATTCACTCATTCATTCGTATGCGTTACACAGTCAATCTAGCGTCCATATAGGGTAACAATAACTTATGAATAGTATGTTAACTAGTTGTTTTAGTGCAGATGACACCACTGTGATTATTAAAACAATTACTTGTTAATATTTTGTTTTTATTTTTCTTGACTGCCATATTGACCCCGATTCCTGCAGACACCTCCTAATTTTATTTTAAGTTATACCTGTCATTTTCTTATCCGTCGAAAAGGAATAGGACGGATAATTGACACCTGTAAATTTTAAAATGAATAACCAACCCGGGCGAATAAAATACGCATCTCGCTGGTATGCAATCCTTTTGACGCGTGCTGTCAACTTAATTCTGTTGGGTTATTGGCCAATGTATAAATTTGGTAGGGTTTTTAAAATTCCTGCCTAAAATTGAGGTGGGTTCCGTAAATTTTATGCCTGTGGATTAATCCGTCCCTTTTGACATGTATAACTTTAAATAAAATTAGATGGTGTCTACAGGAATCAGCACCATTAGATAAGACAATCGTTATGTCAAATATTAGGATTCAAAGTATAACTATGTTACCTACTGAATAAAGATATATTTGAATTTGCCCTATATTGCTATTTATGACTATAAAGCGTTAGCCAATAAATATTTATTTGGAAAATCATCGAAACGCCTCGGAAGTTTATGTTTGGAATAAAAATAAATATCATGTTACAGTTATTATCAACTATCAAGTAATCTGTGACTTAACCAACTTAACCCTTTCTTCATAATTCTTCTATCGAGTGGGCTGTGAGGTAGATTACCAACCTCATAAACTTCGCAATTATAAAGTTAACAATCTTATTCGCTACACCTGTTGCAAACTACAAGCAGCAAATAAAAGAAAAATATACAAATATGGTTCTAATATTTATTGTGAATATAGTTGAGTATAGCTTGCAGCCAGATAACGGCTGCGCGCGCACCCGCATCTTCATCCTGCGTGTATCCACTCGCCACGTACGATGCTCTGCCGGCCCTGCAAATATTATATACAGGGTCACACCCCGGACACTTCATACAAAACACTTCCATTTACACAGACACTACACATTGACGTTATCGTACACACGCATCTGTGTGTGACGTTTGACGCCCATACCATTGAAGACTAAAGTAAGACCGAGGGGGGTGAGGTAAACCTAGCTCAGCCGCTGTTGGGGACTGGAGAGTTGCCGTTCTATACGTAGTATTTCATTATTCTATGACAGGGAGTTAGTGACGGATGATTCAGATTATTATTCCGAGTTGATGTCAAGTGGAATTTTCCGTCTCAGAATTCATTTTTTTAATTAATCTCAAAGGTACATAGGATTCCATACTTTTGTGATGGAAAATTCCACTTGATAGGCCTGAATCATCCCCTCAGTATTCGCTACGGTATCACTAACAGCGTGAATAGGTACCGTGTGAATTAAATTAACATCTCGCCATAGAAGCCAGCAGCCAGCGGCGGACTTCACCTATCATGTTTTTTTTTTGTGAAAACATGTAATTGGCTATTTGTTTGTATTTTTAAATCTAAATTGATTTGTCTTTTCCATTTGGTTTTCCAAGAAATAAATAAACAGAAAAAAAAACTAATTCTACGTATAGAACGATAGCTCTCCGCCTCGCACCATTTTACCTTCCCCTATGGGTCTTGAAACTCTTGGCTTAAGGCCGTAAGCTGCTAAGATTGAAGAAAGAGCGCGCGCAGGCTGCCTATCTCGCTCACGCTTACTTCATTTTATATGGAGTTTCCGAGGTGTAATCTCGCTTCATGAAGTTGCATATCAGCATTTAACTCTAATTGATTTGCAGGAGTAGTACATTGGTCTACCCTGGACACCAATGTATAATGACCTAAGAAAAGGTCGTGGTTTGACTACACTTGAGTCATGTAAAGAGAAAAAGAGAAGTGACTCCGCCCCACACACACACACACGCACGCACGCACGCATGCTCACACGCACCAACCTTCCTGTCAATGTCGTCCAAGCGCCACAAGATCCTAGTCGATCTGTACAGTTCTCCCAAGCGTCCGTAGATAGAGGAACATGTACGGAATTCCGGATTAGGTGCCTCCTCCCACAGGAGTGTATTTGGACTTACTTAGCAGTCATATTGGCTGTAGCCTTTGCCCCTTTCTCTGCCGCTTCAACTGTCTTCTTCAGCAACACCTTGAAGTCGCCACTCAGGTTCTGTTTGAAAACCTGCGCTGCTGGGTATAGTGTGTCCAGCTGTGAATAGGATAATTGTCATACGTTTTAAACAACGTCTGTCAAGTGGTTGAGCGTTGGGAGGTCCCGGGTTCGAATCCCGGAGGATGTTGCTGTTACAGTTTCTTTTCATTTCTTCTCAGCCGTAACACCTTGCGAAATGACGTAGATTCAAAAAATGTTACATTGACCTTCAACAAGTTTATCCACAATAATTACGTTGACCAAATGATTCTGATTTCTGATGACATACAAAAATACATTTTGTCAACTCTAGTTAGAGCATTGCAAGCTGATCACCTGATTGTCCGGAAGTAAGATGATCCGTGCTTAGAAAGACATGTTAAGCCGTTGGTCCCTGTTACTACTTCATGATGTATTCGTTACATGAGTCATGTCAGGGCCTTTGGCGACTCCTTAAAAACCCTGACACCAGGGTTCTTGAAGTTGTTCATGCACCCATTTGTTAAAGACGTTTTTTTATTCTATACTTTTCTCCGAGTCCGGGAGCCTTAAGTTCATTAAGACCCTCTTGAGAAGCGTTAACTTAGTACCACCCTAGTACATGTAGTATCATGATATTGTCATTCTTTAGCTTCCCATGATATACTGGAAGGTTCCGCAATGCTACGATCGCGCAGTATTTTTACTCCAATCAAGAGCAGACTATTGGAAACTTATCATCAACATTGACTAAGTGTGGTCTTCTTTAGCCTGATCCTTCGATTTATCATCACTAATTTAGGAGCCACGCTCTTGTCAGTGTAGCATTCCCATGCTACTTTTTAGGAAAAAATTAGGCAGTGGTTTCCCTCTTGCCTTCTGCCCCAAAGAATTTAAACCAAGGATATATAGAAACGTACCATAGTTCTGTCCCCTGGCTCAGCGCCTCCATACTTGGTGATGGCTTGCATAGCGCTCTCCCATGCTTCTAGCCATAACGCTACGTTGTTGGTCTTTCCACTAGAAACGAAACAGACATACCGGTAACAGTCCAGTTGTGGTAAAACAAGTCAACATTCCTCCCTACACCCTCCCTCTCCCCATCGGCTGATTGAGGGGAGGCCTGTGCCCAGCAGTGGGAGATATATAGGGTGTTCATGTATGTTTTATGTCAGCAATGACTTTCTGGAAGTGCGTTTATCGACATATTTCATTTTAGCGTTGTTACGCTGTCTTTTTATTTTTCACTGTGTCGAAAGAATATCAAATCTTATTTACATTCAGTTTTACTTTTGGGAAAGTTATAAATTGTTTTAAATGCAAAAGCAACTGTATGTCCGTCAGGTAAAACAATCTTTTCAGTCATATCGGTAACTTAGCGTTATTAGATATACAACGGTCGGTACTAACTTGGCAACGGTCTGCGAGGCAGCTGACAACCCCAGGCTGTAGATCCCCCCAGATGTTCCTCCCATGTCCGTCTCAGCCATCTCAGACAGGTCCCACAAAACATTCGAGAGATACTCCGCTGATGCTGTCTTTAAGTACGACTGGATGGCTGGAAGACAAATTACAGTTGCAGCATTGTTGTTCAGGTCTATTTTATACTGGAATCTATGGAATCCAAATGGGACTAGTTGCTTTTTCAGACTGAAATCGTGGGAGAGGTTGGTGGGGAATGCGGTATGATAAACATCTAGGTGTCTGTTTGGACAGAATCACAATTTTCCACCTTAGGACCTGGTATCAACAATCAAATCGCGCGCGCGTGTTGTGTTTGCAATGGTGCCTATATATGTGTGCATATTTCTGATTTGCTTGTTATAATTCTTTATCTTTATTCAGTATGGTTTTTAGAGAAGCAAGTATCTGTCTGACCTTTCGACTCGAGAAAGGAACACCAGCCCAGCAGTTTTGCTTCTTAAAATTACCTAATCCAAACTTCTTCAGCGTATTGCCACAGTCACCGTCCCCGCAGCCGGAGTCCAGCCTGTTCAACAAGCCCTCATTCTTCACCAGCTCATCAGCCGCCGCCTGTAAACTTCCGCGGAGTATCTCTTGTTCTTTGGCTGACAGAGTTGGGCCCGTCGTCAACTATAACAGAAACAGGTATACATGACAGGATTGACTTTGTGGACGACGGTTTAGAACTATGAAGCAAAAAGATTCTCATTCGGATTGAGACAATTTTAAGAAGCAAACGTTTCTGCCCAAATCTCACAAAGAAAAAAATAATGGACGTGTTAACCATTAAGCTGACACCATTTAAATCAGACCCGGGTGCTATTATTTCTCTATTAAACCTTAATGAAGCAGTTTCTTCAGAACACGTACCCCTTCCGATCGATCTGTATACTAACTGACAACCGCAATTCGCGTTGCTCAAACTAGTGACTTCTTAGTAAAGCAGAAAAAGGTAAAATTCTGCTGCTCCCTAGAGACTTAATAACATACCTTTCGACTGTGAGTCTGAAGCAGCGTTTCATCGTCACCGTGACCACCCTCTGTCTTCACAGACTGCGCGCCACCACACCAGCCCACAGCATTGGTTGGGGCATCCAACAACTCCAGCCATAAGTCCCCATGCTGCTTGTTCAGATGAAGCAGACATATTTGGAAGCCGTGCATCTCTAGAGATGTCTTCATGTGTCCCGAGAATATGCGTTCCACTGTTATTTGTTTAGATTCTGTAATGAAGTGGTCGCAATTATAAGTGTCTAGTTTTGTACAGTTATCGGAATATAGCTTCTATTCTCTGTGCCATAGGAGTTTCATGTTCGAGTATGATAGTGTTCTTATTTACCCTATACATATAACATAAACAGCCTATATATGTCCCACTGCTGGGCACTCCCCTCAATCAACCGGAGGGGGTATGGAGCATACTAGGCTTTACCCTATAACTTCACATTATTTTAAGAGAGCAAAACGATTCTGACAGTTGCATATTTTGTTACTTTGAAAATGCTTTTATCACTTTGATTGTTACAGTTATGGGAAGCTTACCTAGATAGTCTTTAGTCTCAGCAGCAATAATGTTCATCTCGAGGAAGGAAGTGCCTCCTAAGTTATCGATCATCACAGCCACTCTGTTGCCTGCTGTCAATTTCAGGTGAGCAACTACCTAGAAAACAGAATACGTCATATTCATTCACTATTTTAAACGAACCAGCTCACCGTTGCAACGATGCAGTGGCTCGAAGATTGAATTGAATTCCATTGCAATTAATACTATATCTAGCGAAAGATGATTCTAATATACTTAATATAATATAAAGAGAGCATGTCAGAAATTCCAAAAAAAACATGTTGTTGCCGCTATTTATACAAAAATTCTTAAAGCAGGTCTTCGCTGATGGTTTGTCAATTTTTAGGATAAATAACTATTGTGTGTATCCCCACAGCATTGACTTGGTAACTGTGGCGGAATAAGATGAACGCGTACCTAGACGTCATCGCATTTTGCGGAAAATGCGGGCGGCGTGGATAGGTGCGCGACGTTACATACGATTTCTGACGAAGATATATAAAATGCGATGACTTCGGCGCGTTCGGCTACTGCGACACGTCTAGATGCGCGTTCACCTTTAATGGATGATTTCAAAGTGATGAGTTGACATTTACGTAGGTGTTGTTCCCTCCAGTACCTTATCCAGTATCATCTGAACTACTTCCTTAGCCGTTCCCATCTTAAGCTTCTCAATGCCAGCCTCGCCGTGGACTCCAGCACCCAGTTCCATTTCATCGCGAGCTATCTCAAATAACGGGGGCTGACCTAAAAGTTTACGATAATATTTTGTATTTAGGTGGAAAGGACAATGGGCAAAACTGGTCCAAGAACCTCCACTGATGAGACTTGCTTGTCCTATGATTCTGGAAAAGTTCTATCAAATTCTGTCCTGGGGTAATTTTTTACGGGCATGTTTGTCCTGACTATAAATACAATGGTGAACTGCTAAATCGCCTCAAGATTTGTTGCGGAATAACTATTTAACTATCGGTCGTAAAGACATAACCAAGTTACGACAAGTCCGAAGATGGGTATGGTGGTACAAATGTTATGAATCTTGTGAAATACTAGATAAGGGTCAAAGGCCACATCTGTCAGCATCTCATCACACTTTCCTATACTTCTATCCTTTTCTGATACTCAGAACCGTCATTACCTAGAGCGAGAGAAAGCGACCGCGCGCAACGTAATTGACGAGATGATAGCGTGCGCAAGTATGATATTATGCATGTAATAGCGTGCAAGGGTGCTATAACGCGCGTAAGGATGCATACGCGTAAGCATGCTATAGCGTGCTGACAGATGTGGTTCAACCCTAATTCGTAAACCCACTGAAATAATACAAACCTGGCAAAGAACAAGCACTCAAACAGACTCCAAGAGTGGCCATGTACTTGTTGGCTTCAGCAGCAATGTCCTTCATGGTTTTCAAATCGAAACCTTTATCAGCCATAGCTCCGCATAACTGGAAAGATAAATATTTTGTATACAATGATACTGGTAGTGTTTCAAAGGCAATAGATGACTCACCTCAACTGAAAGGCACTAACTAAAGTCTGTCTCTACAACATAATATAAGCTCACAATAATATCCCAATTAGGATAGTCAGTCAACGAACTGAAAAGTATAAGAAAACAACAAAACAGTCTTTACCATAACTGTACGTACAATAACATCAAAACTCGCTCGACGTAGAGGGAAAATGAGGCCACTCGCCGTAAAGAGACTCGCCGTAGCGAGAGTCGCCGTTCGGAAAGTCGCTGTCAACGCTACAATTCCACAAGATGAACTAAGGGTGGTATTAGTAAACTAGTCTTAGCTGAAACTGCCCTCAAGATCATGCTCAAATCCCTGTTTTTATATAAAAACTGTCACATCGACATGATCTTGAGGGCAGTCTCGAAGCTGAGATTCGTATATTAATACCACCCTTAGTAGGTACTCACACCTCACCAAGCTTTCTGTTAGACAGACGACGTGGTGCCGTATCGCCGTCTATAATGGTCGAGCCAACAATGTTATCAACTAAGTTTCCACACCTCACCTGGCTTTCTGTTAAACCAACGTGATAGGTAGTGAGCCGTAACGCCGTCTATAATGGTCGAGCCAACTGTGTTAGTGAAGACTGCACTTAAGATACCTAAATCAATAAATCATTGGTGCAAGTCCAGTAAGGGTTCGAACCCTGGTGCTCAATAACAACGGGCGGAGAAAAGGACAATGACCTTTTTGCAAATCTGGTCTGAGTAAGGTCTGAGAAAAATCGTGTATCAGCAATTCATATCTGTGATGTCCTTCAATTATAAAAGTTCTTTCTTTCTTTAAAACTTAGATTCAGAATTGAACAAACTCTGGAAGTCGGTAAAAGAAGGGTTCAGAATTGCACTAACCTTGTAGAAGAACACTTCTCCACACATACTGCGTCCGCCAGTTTTGTTTTTACTAGAAGCCACATCTTCACCGACTATGAGACCTTCAACCTGCGCAAGAGAAAAAATAATTCCGATTGCTAAAATTTTGGAAATGGCTATAGAAATTCTGAGAACGTATACTTTTCAAAGAAAGTGGTAAGTAATCATGTAAAAGTACATTTAGGTCAGTAGACAGTATGGTGAAGTGTACATTAGGAGCAAATAAAGTTCGAAAACATATAAATTTACCTAAGTGTAGAAAAGGAAGGTAGTGGACCCCAACATTAAATCCTCAGTCGTTGAAATTTTAGTAGCATTAGGTGACTTTTGTATAAAAAATCCAAAAAAAAAAATGCGGAAGTTAGTCTTCATACAAAAAATTGCTTCATTGTCGACATTTCTTCGTAACACACACTAATACATAGGTACATAAACTGACATCTATTTCCCGCCGAGGTAAGCATATGCTACGGAATTCCATTTGCTTCGATCCTTATATACTTGCTTGCTCCAAATTCATCAATTGTTTCATACCCCGGACAGCACCCCGATTCAGACTATATCGTAAGTACTAAACCTGTTCCAAAAACATTCATTTTACAAAGATGTTTCAAAGAAAATACCTTGATCCCCGAGATCTTCGCTTTCTCGATAGCTTTACCGAAGTTCAATCTGTCGCCGGTGTAGTTTCCAATTATCACGATGACTCCTCCTGAAAATAGTTTGAATCTTTTTAACAATATACTTTACTTTCTTCTTAACTTAACCTTTTCAACGTTACTCATTAGTTTAATTTTTCTATTAAAAGATTTGAGTGCTTTTGACCACGATCTTGCCTGGTCTTAACCAGCGATGTGGTCTTAGATGGAGCACGCAAGCTCAAATAAGCAGTTTTCATTTGTGTAAAGCAGATTCATCATCATCTGCGTCATATCCCGGCTTAACCTGAACATTTGACAGTCTGGTATTTTATTTACAGAAGCAATTGCCTGAAAGCACTTAAAAGCTCTTAAATTAGTGATGATGACAAACAAACAACTGTCTGATTAATCACTAACACCAATCAGTTTTCCAGCTGTGTTGATCGCTAAAAACTCTTTCAACTCATGTTGTCTCTATTAAATACATAGATAAATCATAATCAAAGTCCTTACCAGAGTTATACTTGTAAAGTTGAGCTATTCCGTACAATACATGGCCGGTGGGTGGAGAGGCGAAGACTCCGCCAGCGACAGCACCGTCTAGCATGCCGGACCCCACTAAACCTAAAAGACAACCAAATTGAGGTGATGTTATCTACGTAAAACGATGAATAAGTAGTTTAAATTCCTTAAATTTGCTTCCGCCATCAAAAATAAAACGGAGAAAGAAAGGAAAGAAGAAATAAAAAAACTGCATTAAAAAAACTCTATGTAAAAGTTAATTAAAATAAGTACGTATTTTTTGTTTATTTTTTTATTTATTTTGTTTGTTATTAGTAATTTAGACTGACTTATTATCGCTATTGACCCACTAGGGTCGATTAATTCTTTCAAATAAATGTTCTCAGACGACGCCCCGAGCCGAGGTTCGCCCCAACTGGGCACCCTCAGGCCTGTTGTCTTAAACGTTGTACCGGGTGAGAGCCTTCAGCGCTCCCAATTTGTTCGGCCAAGTAGTTAATGCCATCTGCGGCAAATCTACAATAAGTCACGTCAAAAAAAAAACTTTGTTATTGTTTTACCTCCTGCAAAAGGCTCGTGTCCTGAACCGCCTCCGCCAAGGACTGCTACTCTTCCTGAATCAGTCTGAAAATTGAGATGTTTGATCTAAGTAATTCATAATTCATTTATGTATTTACACACAGTCAGATTCCAAACACACAACAACAGATCAAACGCAATCAGGGGGGTTAAAATGGCCACATCGCATCAATTATCAATTCATCTAAGAAAGCAATATTGCTATTTGACATTTGTTTGCATTGCGCACTCTTACTTTTATGTTTTGTAATTTCAATCCAATATTTAGTAAGTAGTCCATTTAGACCGAGTTTGTTGCTATTGTCTTCATCAAGTACCGCATTCGTACATACATCGAAACAATTAATCTAAGAAAGCAATATTGCTATTTGACATTTGTTTGCATTGCGCACTCTTACTTTGATATGCGCAAATGTCAAATTTCAATATTGCTTTATTAGATTAATTGTTTCGATGTGGCCATTTTAACCCCCCAGATTGTCACAGATTCAAATATATTGTTGTTGAAAACCTTCGAAAAAATATATTTAGTTTCACAAAATCGACACAACGGATTAAAACTTTGAGCAGATAGATTGACTTCTGTCGAAACACCTGTACCGACCCGCAACTTCGCAACTCCATATTAGGTACATAACATATCATATAATCACGCCTGTATCTTAAAGGGGAAGACAAAGGTGTATGGTGTACACCCACTCATTGCCAGCCTTGTGCAGTAACCCGTGTGTCGTAGAGAATCAGAATCATTCAACTTGTTGAACTGACAACGGCCTCCGTGGTCCAGTGGTTGAGCGTTGGACTCACGATCCGGAGGTTCTGGGTTCGATTCCCGGTGGGGACATATCACAAAAATTACTTTGTGGTCCCAAGTTTGTAAAGAAAGTAAGACGATCCGTGCTTCGGAAGGCACGTTAAGCCGTTGGTCCCGGTTACCACTTACTGATATAAGTACGCAGTCGTTATATGAGTCATGTCAGGGGCCTTTGGCGGCTCAATAGTAACCCTGACACCAGGGTTGATGAGGTTGGTAATTCACCTCACAACCCACACGATAGAAGAAGAACTTGTTGATTTTTGTCATAATGACAAGAAACTATACGTATAACAGCGACACATCTTATAAATCAATGAAGATAAATTAAAATTAAAAATAGAATTATTATTATGTTATAATGTTGTTGTTTTGTAATTTCAATCCAATATTTAGTAAGTAGTCCATTTAGACCGAGTTTGTTGCTATTGTCTTCATCAAGTACCGCATTCGTACATACCTTTCTTCTAACGGTAACGACTCTGTGCTTCGGGTGCAGCTGCAAAGCGGGGTAGGTAGCCACTACTCCTCTCAGATTGTCAGCGACACACGTCTCAGGGGAGTTGATGATCTTCTTAGTTATCGGCTTGCCTTCCATTTCTGATTACTAACAAGTGGTTTCTGTAACTGTAACTACTACTCTTTGTAACTATACGTGGTTTTCAAAATCGGAAATAAAAAGAAATCGCCAGGTTTGACAGAAAAAAAAACATTATTCATTTACAAAATAAAACACTACGTTTTTAGTACACAAATTTAGAAAAACAATGCACTTTTTAATACCTTTTTATATTGACTTAATCCTCAAAATTCTTATCCTTTATCACTTCTTATGTTCACGTAACACCCTTACGCTTTAACCGGCAAAGTTGGAATAACAGAGCATTGTCAGCCATAATCTTACATAATACTGATAACAACTATCTTTTATGGGCTAAAGTTTACGACCCTACAGATAAGCGGATAGTGTTCTTAATTTGACAAGTTTAGATGTTTTTGTTCGATTGTTGTTTATTTGGAAATGACGAGACAAAAAACTAATATAAGTAGGTAGTTACAAGTATTTTATAATATGGGGTTTGTTAACTTGTACATTTCGTTTATCTATTTTAGTTACTCTATTCAATGGAAAGTAACTGCTTAATCAACATAACATACAGGCTGTTAGTGACATCGTAACGAATACTGAGGCTCCCTATGTTCGAAAAAAATCAATCAGAATCATCCCTCAAAGTTTTCGTTAATGTCACTAACAGACCTGTATACAGGGTCCTTAACACCCATACCCATATGCCCATATGGGCAGCACGCCATACCTATATCTCCGAGGTGTATAGTACACGCACACACACACACTTCTAGCCAGCTAGGTATGTTTAATTAGCTATGTAGTTGCGACTTAGTCAACCAGTACTTACAAGCAGTTTCAGTCCTTATTTTTATCTGAGCTACGTTCTCATGTGTAAAAGAACTACCTACTTAAGTTTATTCTTGCACACATACTGACTCGTAGGTATATATCCAGAATTTTAAAATTAGTTATAGCTCATAATACATACAACCTACCTACTTACCGAACAATTTCTTAAGAATATAATGCAGTAAATACGTCTATATCTTCACTTAGGTAACCTATTCAAATTCGAGAATTTCTTTATTCAGTAGGTAACATAGCTACACTTTGATTCAGTATTTTTTTACATAACGAACGTCTCATCCGCCTGAAAGTACTGCAACTTCTCACAACAGCAGCCAGATATCCTGGGAGACTCTTCGTACACAAAATGTCACTTGTACTTTTATGTATTCTATGATATCACTCTTATTCACTTGCATTAATGTACCTTCTGGCTTTTTTTAGATTCTAGAACAGTAAGTACTTATATTGTAAATCTCTTTTGCTTTTTGTAGGATAATA